>NW_027126294.1:73746-76246 GCF_037325665.1 Littorina saxatilis | reverse complement strand
GTGGGCACTACGTTTAGCGACTGAAAACTTCTGAACGTTCAAATGCACGTGATATACATCTCTGAAGCAGACAACACAAACATACCGCATATAAACTAACAACCACAGCCTTGAACACATGAAACTCAATATAAAATCCACGAGTTCGGTTGTTTTCTGAATCAAAATCTACCTTGTACATTATCTCATTGGCAGCATAGACCAACCAACTTTCATTATTGAGTTAACGTTTCTGAAGGTAATGCAGAAATGATCTGTGGTCTTTCAGGAGAAATAATTATATTAAGTTTTTGCTTGCAATCCGAGCTGCAATATATTGTTGGTGAATTTATGAAATAAGTAAGGTGCACACAAACCTTGGACACATTTGTCTGTAGATAAAAATGGGACTATAGCAATTAAAGTAAAGGAGTTCACAATAGTGTAAAGAAAAGTATAAGACAAAATTAACGATGTTGTTTCGTTTGATGAAAAGGCACGGCACTGTTGACAAAATCGCGGTCGACGAAAATAAATCAATGTTTTTGGTATGCATGTCTACGAATTGCAGCTATTTCCATGACCACAAGCTATTCCGAGGGAAGTAAAAGCCAGGTTTGATATTTGTGTGTATCCATTGTTGCTTCTGCTTGAATAACACACACAGCCACACTCAAACACAACGCAGCAAAACATAATCATCAATCAACAAATATTACGCGAAGCTGTTTTTACTTCAGTTGGCGTGACACTGAATTGTGCACACATTGTTTTGGAGTCCCTGATGTCTCATGCAGTCTTTGTCAAACTGAGAATTAGGAAAACGAGATACATTTATAGCATGTGGTTGTGTAAGTAGGGAAAGTAGTCTATCTTAATATCATACAAGAAGCATCTCTGTGCTGTTAAGATTACAGTTAGTACAAGCAAACTACTAACTCTCAATAATTATTAGACAACCTGTAGATACACCGGATTGCGGGGGGGAGAGTTCTGCTGTGGGACGTACGTTAAATTACACAGTAATTAACAAGTAAGCATTGGGAAGGAGGATCTATCTTCCAAAGCAAGAATCTCTGAACTGGCAGCAATGCAACCCAGCAAGAGTAAAAAACTAAAACATTGTTAAAACGTTGCACCACGAACGAAAAAAAAAGAGTCATTGGGCCCTTGATCGGATCTTTCAGGGGTTTAGCAACCTACACGACAGACACATGATAATGAATGGGGTTTCTTCTTTATACTCACTCGCAACAAGCAAAGTGTAGGTGAGAGTGGAACGCGCTTCTTCTTCTGTCCCCGCAACCCACACAGAAGTACAGACGAACTGAGTCCCACTCTGGTTTCTGCGGACACTGGGGACATGCAGAACAGCGGTGTCTGTGACGTCACGCCAGGAGATGGTGGCGGGCGGGTTGCCGTGCTGTGCTGTAAGATAGCTGCACTCACAGGTCAGGTCGCTGCCTTCTGACACGTAGTCTGGGCACGTCGTGGTCAGTGTGGTTCCGGGTTTCTCTGCATAGGTAAACATTGAATAACAAACAGCCGACGTCTTACAAGTCAACACTGACACAGCAAAATGTTGATACAGCTAGGATTTAAGCTCTCTATGGAATACATTGCTCATGTAATAAGTCAATCTGTGTCAAAGACATACTTCGATTTGGGGTGTGAAGGTTTGAGTTGTTGTTCTGTAGTCTGGTCGTGGCAGACCCCACCAGTATTTCGTTGTGGATGGATGGTTGGTAGCAGTTTCATAAGCCGTTTGGGTAAGTTACGTTTTTGCATAAGGAAGACAAGGACAGTCTTTGTATTGAAGTCATAGTAATTCTTTATTGACCGTATGCTATGTTTTGCTTCTGTTTTTGCTACGTCAGTTGTTCTGTTAACACAAGGTAACGACTTAATTAGAAGAAAACACACCCATGTTGTTTGTTGTTTGACCATGTGGATGATTTCTTTGCTAAGTTTAACCTGCATTGTTAAAGCATAGGTCGGCGTTGATTATTTTGCTTGTGTCGTTTGGTTATTGTCGGTTTTGTAGACGTATGGCTCGCCATTTTTTCCGGAGCAAAATTGTGAAACTTGTTTTCATATAATATGGAACAGGGCTTTTTCCTGCATTGATATTATATTTGTGATATGGTTGTGTATGGAGGTAGGGCTATTTCATATAAACTATATGCGAACCTGATGAAAGCCGAGTTCTTTTCCAGGCTTGTGTGCTTACCTGTGCACTCTACTGCCCTGTCGGGGATCTCGACGACTGGTTGCTTTGGAGCTTTGGGAATGGCCTGGGGGAGAAGTATCCAGCGTATGGAGTCTTCTTGTCACCAGCATCACGCTTCACCATTGTGGCATAGCTGGTGGTGGTTAAGGGTGTGTGTATCACCTTGAGGATACGTGGCTCGTCGTCACGTGGTCATCGGTCTCGTCATCGTTCGGACGATCATCGAACAGTTGTGAGTTGAAAAAAGTGTGCGTCACTTGTCGTGGTTCGTCATCACGAGAACTCCTATCA
>NW_027126294.1:51246-68746 GCF_037325665.1 Littorina saxatilis | reverse complement strand
GGGATGTCATAGCAAAAAGCGCTGTACTTTAGCGCAATCCAAGCCCCCGCCCCCGGCCCCGCCTCCGCCCCCGCCCCCGTCCCCGCCCCCGCCCCCGCCCCCTTCCTCAAACACTCATGATGTGAACAGTTCTATCAGCATCATCAAGACCGCAACTGTGCAACTCTCTGACCCAACTACTTCACAGTCACCGACAAAGTCCCCCCCTTCCCTCACACCAGTAGCTTTCAATGACGACCAGAGAGATGTGAACTCAGCCTCGTCGGACGTGTCAGCGCCACCCTACTGTGTCATATCTCCCTCCTCTTCCTCAAACAATGCAGTTCCCCGGGGCTGTAGTGAAGCCCAGGACCCCGTTAAAGAGAACAGGAGACGTCATTCCCCCCCGGAGAAGCTTCACGCTTTTGCTGTTGGTGCCAGCACAACGTTCCTTTTACTGGGAGACTCAACAGTGAAATCTATTGACTTAAGTAAGTCTCTACCGTCACCGCACGACTCCCCCCAAAAAATGTGCGTGTCGGGAATGACAGTACAGGACTTGAATGACTGAGCAAAACACATAGAACCTGTGCCTTCTGTTAGACGTGCGACATTCCATGTCGGAGTTAACTCCTGCATGCAGACGTCAACAGAGGTTACAAGCGACCACTGGGCTGAGCTAGTCATGTCTCTACGTCACGCCTTTCCTCTAGCCAGTCTCCATGCGTCTTCTATTCTCCCTGCCAGAGGCCGCTCCCCCCTCAATGATTTGATTAGCCCATCCAACTCCAACTTGGTCGCCGTCTGTGAACGATTGGGTGTTCAACTCGTCAACTCTACTCCGATCTTTCAGACAGCCAATGGGGCTCCTCGTCTGGCCCTGTACAGGGACAGGATTCACCCAAGCTCTAAGGGGACAGCCAGGTTGGCTGAAACACTTTTCCCCTTTCAACATCGACCTCCCAGGCAAACCATCTCCCGCAAACAGCACGCCCCGCCCCCCCCCCCCCCCCCCCCCCCAAATGGCTTCCAAACAAGATGGTTACGGTCAGCCCAGAAGCCTTGTGAACCCTCCAAGTCATCACTACGACGCTGAGTACCCACCCCTGCAGCAGCGTGATCAACAGTGGAACGCTCCCCCCTTCATCTCCTCTACACCTCGTCATCAGGACGTCACGCCGACCCTCCCGCCTGGACACTTCGTTCCGCACCATCCGCCGCCGCCACCTCCCGACTTCAGAGCAGCGCTACCCCCTGCTGTGGTTGCAGCCCCCTTCCCACCGCGTGGGTCCTACTTCGAGGAGGGAGACTATCGCCCTGTCCAAGGCCCAATGACAGGTATGCAACATGGCGTTGGCGCCTATCAGGTGTCTGACCCCGCCCCACGTCACCTCCAACCTACGGCGTTCAACAATGTGCTTCCTGACTCCACCCGTCCAATCGTCCCGCCGCCTGTACACCCAGCAGTAATGCAGGCCTATGTTAATTACCTTCAGGCCTTTCGCTTCCAGCAGCCAATCGCCATGCCGTATTAATTTGTGGTTTGTCTTTTGGCAACTGTGTGTAGTGTAGAGGAGAAGCTGGCTTGGTCCAATTATAGCTGTGTAATAGTAATTTGTGCTTTGTTTCGGAATCTGTGTCTTGAAGGTGTGTAGCGTAGGGTAGATGCTGGTTCGTCAAGTGTCTCTGTGTGCCGAGTAGAAGCCCAAAAGGGCCCTTTCCTGATAACACTCATGTAAGGTGTGATCTGGAAAAGAAATACTGCTGAGTTCTCTGATAAATTTTCTTCTCTACTTTTGCTACCCGTGGTACCTGTTCTGCAAAAGTATTCTTGTGTGCTGGAATTACACTGAGGTTTTTTTTGGTTTTTTTTTTTAAACTCTCTGTTGCGGTTTTCATCACGGACAATTTAAGTGCCTTGGTAGACACTGACATTTGCTTTTCCTGTTTCTTGTCCGGTTTTACTGTGACAAAAGGAAAATACTTTTCTCTGGACTGACCTGCATCGTGATCTAAGTATGCCTTTGGGTGATTCTTCATCTGGCCTTCGGATAGGTCATCTTAATGTTTATCACTTGTTTAACAAAGTTTCAGATGTGTGCTTAATGTTAAACCGATCCAACAAGCCAATTCATTTGTTTGAACTAAGCGAAACTCGCTTTGATTCCAAGATCGACGACACCTCTATAGACATTACTAACTATACAATTTTAAGACGTGACAGCAGTCAGTCAAGTCATACTGGACTTGCGCTTTACGTACATAACAGCATTGTGAAGATCACAAGAAGGAGAACTGATTTAGAGTCAGAGAATGTGGAGTGCATCTGGACGGAGATAAAACATTCTAAATCTCCTTCTGCGTTAGTTGGATATATTTATACGAATCCAGCCTCTCCATTTGCATGAATCGACGATTTTGTGCGCATGATGGATAAAGTGCACAACTGCAATTCTAACATACTCATCTTAGGTGATTTTAATTATGATTTAAATAAACCGCAACATGCATGGTCTTCTACTACATCGCTGTTTGGTCTTCAGCAATTAATCAAAGATCCAACAAGAGTAACCAGTACTAGTGCAACGTTAATTGATCATATTTACACAAACAATGTGTGTAATGTTTCTAAAGTGTTTGTATCCAATGAAAGTATAAGTGACCATAGCCCTATTTTTTGCACTTGGTCTTTTAAATTACCAAAACGTCCGCCTAAGGGCCATACAACAATTGAGTACAGATCCTTTAAAAATTTCAATGAGACGGATTTTTTGCGAGACATTGCTTCTGTGCCCTTTCATCTTATTTGCAATCATACTTGTCCAAATAATGCCTTTTCTGCTTTGTATGAGGCATTTTTGCCAATTATTGATAAGCATGCACCGTTGCGCAAAAAGAGGGTTAAGCACCCCACACTTCCCCCGTGGTTAAATGAAGACATTATAAACGCTATGGCTCTTCGCGATTTCTATAAAGAGAACAAATTAAAAGCTGATTACAAGAAACAAAGAAATAAGGTCTTAGACCTCGTGCGCCGGGCCAAAAGGCATTATTTTAATAAACTTGTTTCTGAGAAGAAAGATACCGCTTCCTTATGGAGAGCAATAAACGAAGTAGGCCTAACAGCAAAATCAAAAACCCGACAACATTCAACTTCGGTTGGTATTTCACCCAGTGCCTTTAATGATTATTTCTTATCTCTTCCTAGTAAGCTTTTGGAGTCTACCTATAGGGAAAATGACAAAAGCGAGTATGAATGCCCACAATTTCTTCAATTATTTTGCCAGGCCAATATGAAAGAAGTTGAACCTTTTAACATCCCATTCATTGCAGTCCACGAAGTCGGGCGACTAATAACTGACTTGAGTAATAAAAAGTCAATGGGACCCGATAACATACCCGCTTCCTTACTCAAGTTAGCGTTACCCTTTCTTGTTGAGCCAATTACGTATGCGTACAACTTATGTATTGACCGAAATGTGTTTCCAGAAATATTTAAAACCGCAAAAGTAATTCCACTTCCCAAAACAAAAGACTTAACCGACATAAATAATTTTAGGCAAATTTCGCTATTGTCTGTTCTATCAAAACCATTAGAAAAATATGTACAAAAGTGCTTGCTTCTGCACATGGAAAGCCGTGGTCTTTTCGCTCCATCTCAATCAGGATTTCGCCCTAAACATTCGTGTCACACAGCTCTCGTTAAACTATGCGATACATGGCTCTCTGCCATTAACCATTCGGAAACAGTCGGCGCCGTCTTCCTCGATTTTAAGAAAGCGTTTGATATTGTTGATCACACAATTCTGTTAAAGAAATTATCTTGTTATTTAGGCGACGCATCCTACTTACCTTTTTTTCGTTCTTATTTAGCGAACAGAACGCAGTTTGTCTCCCTTAGTGGTAACCGTTCTTCGATAGGACGGCTCATGCACGGCGTCCCACAAGGATCAGTTTTGGGCCCACTTTTATTTTGCATTTACATTAACGATCTACCACTCTATATATCAGACAAGACGGTTATTAATGACCTTTTCGCAGACGACTCGTCTCTTTACACGTCCGGTAAAAGTTTACAATCTATTGAAACCTCTCTTCAAACGAGTTTGAACAACATATTTGATTGGTGTAAACAAAACTCAATGATTATACACCCAGGCAAAACTAAATGCATGGTGATCACAACACGACAGAAACACCAACTCGCTCCTCTGAATCTTCATCTCAGTTTAAATGAGTCACCCATTGAGCAAGTAACCAGCCATCGTGTTCTCGGGGTCACAATAGACGCTGAATTAAAGTGGCAGTCCCACCTCAACCGTGTTACCAAAACCTTATCTAAAAACGTGTTCCTTCTCTCCAAATTAAAGCATCACGCTGATACCTCAGCACTCAAGTTGTTTTATTTTGGTCATATTTTACCTCATCTTGTGGCGATGTTCACTTAAAAAAAGTAAATTCTCTTCACCGTCGCGCAGCTAAACTTATCATGCCGGGTCCGCAAACATCAACAGATCAAAAGCTTAGCAGTCTTAATTTTTTATCACTTAAAGATCAGTTATTATTTAATAAGGCGCTTTTAATGTTTAAGGTACAAATAAACGAGACCCCACTGTACATGCGATCATTATTTCAGAAAGCAACAGACAGATATGGCTCAAACAAATTAATTTCCCCGCTACCCCGTATTGATTTATATAAAACCAGTTTAGCGTTTTCGGGCTCAACAATTTGGAATTCGCTACCATGTGAGATAAAGGGGTCAAGCACGATTAAACACTTCAAATCGCAGCTTCGCAAATATCTGTTGTCACGAACAGTTACATTCTGAAGCTGTTTCTAGCAAGAATGCATTGCTATCACTAACCTCTATATATTTTGTTGATGATGATAATGATGTCGACGATGATGATGATGATGATGATGATGATGATGATGATGAAGTTGTTGTTGTTGTTGTGTGTGTGTGTGTGTATGTGTGTGTGCATGCGTGTGTATGTGTGTGTGCGCATATGTGTGTGTGTATGTGTGTGTGTGTGTGTGTGTGTGTGTGCGTGTGTGTGTGTGTGTATGTGTGTGTGCATGCGTGTGTATGTGTGTGTGCGCATATGTGTGTGTGTATGTGTGTGTGTGTGTGCGTGTGTGTGTGTGTATGTATGTGTGTGAGTGTGTGTGTGTGTGTGTGTATGTATGTGTGTGTGTGTGAGTGTGTGTGTTGTATTGAGTGCGAACGTGATTGCAGGCATGCGGCGCGCGTGTGTGTGCGAGTCGAATTTTCTTTTCCCTTGTATTATACTGACATACATGTACATTTCAATGTTCTATTATGCATTATGTAGTCGTATAGGTAATGTTGTAGTTAGTAATACTGTATGATTGCGATTGACAATTGTCCTTTTATTGTCTAACTCTTTATCTTTATGTCTTAGTTTAGCAGGGACAGATTGTAAGACTAGGCGTGAGCCTAAAATCTCCATCCTTGAGTAATAAAGTTCGTTCGTTCGTTCGTTAGTTCTCTCTCTCTCTCTCTCTCTCTCTCTCTCTCTCTCTCTCTCTCTCTCTCTCTCTCTCTCTCTCTCTCTCTCTCTCTCTCTCTCTCTCTCTGAAATGGAAGGCAGTAATACACAAAGAGTGTAAATGTCAAGAAACATGTTGCCTTTATTTCAGATTCAACATAACTCGCATTCATCGTATTTTACATCTTCATGTTTCATGTACATGATGCTTCCAGCTATAGACTCACATAATGGTTGTGTATTGCTTGCTTTATACAGAGATAAAATACATAGAAAGAATAATAGAAAATGTTCAATTATCGCAGAATATTGCTATTCTAATAGACACGTGGGGGAAATCGGGGATTGTGATAGGATAGTCTCACACAGCCCTATTCCGACCATCGGTCCGTATTTCCACGGAAGTTGCTCATTATCCTTTATATTTCCAAAAACAAACAACGCATGCTTCCGGTTTCATCGTCGTGGATGAAGTGCTCGCATACCTGACTGGTCGACAGACGAAATAAATTGTACCATTTTCTCCATGCCGAGAATAAAATGTAATCCAGGTAAAATCCAGTTCTGTGACAGGCAACACACCTTACAAAACTCTGATATCTGCAGTCTAGCAGACGATCGTTCCAGTGTTTTCCACTGAATCAGCAAACTCTCGTTTCCCTTTGCAACGGCGATTGTATGCAATGTTGAAATAGATGTACCAGTCTGAAACATCTAGTCGTTGACTTTCTTCTTAAACATGCATTGTTCTCTTCACATCCACAGATTTAACACAGGCACTATTCGCGAAATCACTGTATACAACTCTCCTGTGTTCACTTTCAAGTGAATAACTATCGTTCTGATATCATTTTAAAGTGAAGCTAAAGAAACCTGGTATCGGCACTGCTGTGCATCTCCTATGATCTCAATGGTATCAAGGCACGGGTCATAGAGATCAATTTAGATCTAGATCTATTTCCGGTTGTGTATTCACACGCCAACGTTCGTTCGTCAAGATGGACGGCGATTTTGATTTGATAAGCGACTTTTTCTTAGAAGACTTCAATGAAGAGGACGAAAATTTAATGGCCGCTGCGCCCAAAAAAAGGAGATTCGAGAAAGTGACTGATGACGATGTGAACGCTCTCATCACCGATACAGAAAACGCTAACACCAAAAGAAAAACTGAACATGTGATACGGCTGATTTCAGATTTCATTCTTCAAACCGAAGAGTTTGCAAAACAGATGAGATCAGCTGATATATATAGCGAAAATTGAGGATCCAAAACTTGTTGCAAACATTCTCGTCAAGTTTCTTACAACGGTGAAACGCGAAGATGGAGATGAATATGAACCAGGTACGATTCGAGGATTTCTGTCCGCCGTCGATCGGCACATGGCAGCGAACGGAAAAGGCAAGATTTTTTCCAGCAATGATACGCTGTTTGAAAACGTTCGAGCAGTTGCAAAAAGCAAACAAAAAAAGCTGAAATCAGCAGGGAAAGGAAACTTACCTCAAAGAGCGTGTGCACTAACGGACGAAGAGGTGGAAACACTGTGGGACTCTGGTCAGTTGGGAGTGTCCACACCAAGAGCCATAATCAACACCCTGTGGTGGTTGAACTGCCTCCACTTTGGAATGCGGGCAAGAACCGAACATCGCCAGATGTGCTGGTCCGACGTAACTGTTCAGATGGACAGCAGTGGCCACCGCTTCTTGGAATTCAACGAGCGAACCACGAAAACAAGAACAGGGGTCTCCAGGCAGGATGTCAGGGCAAAACCGCGAGCGTATGAAGATGTTGAAAACCCTGAGCGGTGCCCTGTGAAGATCTTCGAGAAATATGTCTCTTCGCCCTGCAGAAACATGCGGCTCCAACTATCCGTTCTACCTTACATGCGTCCATGATCCGAAACCAGGCAAACAATGGTTTCGTGCAATGCCGATGGGAGTGAACACAATCGGCAGTTTGATGAAAGAAATGGTGGCCGCGTCCGAGATAACTTCCACCACAAGTAAACGAATCTCGGGTACCTCGGCGAGGAAGACGCTGCTACAGAAGCTCAATGATTCTGGAGTTCCCCCAACCCATATAATGGAGAAATCAGGACATAAAAACATTCAGTCTGTACTCAGTTACGCGAAAATGTCCGACAACCAGCAACTGCAAGTTTCCCGAATTCTGTCAACCACGCGCACTTGCACAGTCTCAAAGTTGGGAGCTATGACGTCAACTACTGATAACGCAGATTCCAGTGCGGCCTCAGGCGGAAACACACTCCGCCAGCCAGCAGTGACCTTTGATGCGCCCATGATGGAGCCACGAAAATTCAGAGGAGCTGAAAGGCTGTTTTGAGAGTACAGACTGGCAAATGTTCTTTGACAGCAATGGGAACAACGAAGAGCTTGCCGACACTTTAACAGGGTACATTCAGTTCTGTGAAGAAACTGTGATCGAGACCAAAACTGTCACCATATATCCAAACAATAAACCGTGGATTACAAAGGATCTTAAAGCTGTATTGAACGAGAAGAAGATGGCCTTTTTGAACGGGGAGAGTTCTAAAGTTAAAGAGTTTAATAAAGAGTTTCAGAGAAAGGTCAAACTAGCTAAATTGCAGTACAAAGATAAAGTTGAAAGACGTCTGCTTGTGGGGAACGCCAGTGCTGCCTGGAAGGGTTTGAATACGATGATGGGGAGGGACCAACGTCAGAACAGACCTGTGATTGATGACCCTCTTGTTTTTGCTAACGATTTGAACAGCTTTTATTCCCGATTCGATGTCAACAGTTATAAGGAAGAATCTGATAAGTTATGTGATTCTCTAGCACCATGTCCAGTTCAGTTTGAGGAAAAGGATGTCATAAAATGTTTTTCACGTATTAATGCAAGTAAGGCACCAGGCCCAGATGGTTTAGGCGGACGTGTTTTGAAAGTGTGTGCTGATCAGCTTGGTTCAGTTTTTACTCAGCTGTTTCAGCTCTTTCTCGATGTACATTTTATGCCTCGTTCCTGGAAAACTTCCACTATAACACCTGTACCCAAGAAACCAAACGCAAAAGAACTAAATGATTTTCGCCCTGTGGCACTGACTTCTGTTGTAGCGAAATGTATGGAGAGGCTTGTTTGTAACAAGCTCACTGAGTCTGTGGCAGATCGCATGGACCCCCTTCAGTTCGCATATAGAGCAAAGAGAGGCGTCGAAGATGCTACACTCACGCTTATCAACATGATTGTCAGCCATTTAGATACAGCAGGGAACACGGTTAGAGTTCTTTTTATGGATTTTTCATCAGCCTTTAATACGATTCAGCCCCATATACTTATCCAGAGGTTAGTCCAGTTAGATGTGAACAATAATTTGATTTTCTGGATCAGGGAGTTCCTATGCGATCGGCCACAACGTGTCAGCCTCAGCAACCGTTTGTTTGGTCATTCTGTGCTTTGAGACGAAGTTGTTTTAAACACCGGGGCCCCACAAGGTTGTGTTCTCTCTCCTGTCCTTTTTTCCATTTACACAAACAACATGCTTTTAAATGATCCAGTTCTAGCCCTCATTAAATATGCAGACGACATGGCCCTCGTTGGGCGTCTGAAGGACGACGAAACTTTGTCAAAGTATTTTACCCAAGTTGATCTTCTGAATGAATGGTTCAAGTCCAGTTTCTTGCAGTTGAATGTAGGCAAAACAAAAGAAATGATTTTTGGAGGAAAGAGTGATAATTGTGGACCCCAAAAAGTGAGAATAAGCGACAAGGAAGTTGAACTTGTGGAAACCTTCAAATATCTTGGGGTTTCAATTGACAATAAGCTGACTTTTAGTGATCATGTTCATGCTGTTTATAAGAAAGCTCAGCAGCGACTTTTTCTTCTCAGGAAGCTTAAATATTTTAATGTCAATCAAAGTGTTATGGAACTTGTGTATCGCAGTTTGATTGAAAGCATACTGACTTTTAACATTGTGACATGGTATGGTACCACAAATGTTAAAAACAAAGCTAAACTCCACCGCATTGTTGCGACGGCTAGCAAGCTTGTTGGGCAACCCCAACGACAGCTGACCAGTCTCTACGAAGCTGCCATTAAGCGGAAAGCTCTCAAAATTGTCCGTGATCCGATCCATCCTCTCAACCCCTGTTTCGAAATTCTCCCTTCAGGTAAACGTTATAAGGTCCCTTTGGCACGCAAAAACCAGTTTAAAAAGTCATTCCTGCCTTCTGCAGTCACCATTTTAAATTCTTCTCGCATCACGTAGAGGCTGGTCGGCTGGGAAAAAACAAACAATGTGTACATGTGAAGGTGTGTGGGAAATATTTGTTAATGTGATTACTCGGCTGTGAAACCCAACTCCTGTGATATGAGAGGGTAAATTTACATAGTGCAATATCATATTTGATTGTATCCCTTTTATGTTTTATGTTTTATGTGTGTCGTCCTATACAATTGTTGTTATAATCGTTTACAGGCAGACAGGGTGTGCCGAAGAAAAATTTCCATTTTTATGTAATATTTTAATGGACAATAAAGTGCTGTTATTGTTATTGTTATTATTCATGGAGGAGTTTTCAATTTTAATTTCACAATGCCGCAATGAGTTTCTTCTTCGTCTTCAGTTGCAGAGCACAAAATTCCATTCAGTTACATTAAGTTGTGTACGTGTGTGTGGTTGTTTTTTTCTTCTTTTTATATTTAGTCAAGTTTTGACTAAATATTTTAACATCGAGGGGGAATCGAAACGAGGGTCGTGGTGTATGTGCGTGCGTGTGTGCGTGCGTGCGTGTGTGTGTGTGTGTGTGTGTGTAGAGCGATTCAGACTAAACTACTGGACCGATCTTTATGAAATTTGACATGAGAGTTCCTGGGTATGAAATCCCCGAACGTTTTTTTCATTTTTTTGATAAATGTCTTTGATGACGTCATATCCGGCTTTTCGTGAAAGTTGAGGCGGCACTGTCACGCCCTCATTTTTCAACCAAATTGGTTCAAATTTTGGTCAAGTAATCTTCGACGAAGCCCGGGGTTCAGTATTGCATTTCAGCTTGGTGGCTTAAAAATTAATTAATGACTTTGGTCATTAAAAATCGGAAAATTGTAAAAAAAAAATAAAAATTTATAAAACGATCCAAATTTACGTTTATCTTATTCTTCATCATTTGCTGATTCCAAAAACATATAAATATGTTATATTTGGATTAAAAACAAGCTCTGAAAATTAAATATATAAAAATTATTATCAAAATTAAATTGTCCAAATCAATTTAAAAACACTTTCATCTTATTCCTTGTCGGTTCCTGATTCCAAAAACATATAGATATGATATGTTTGGATTAAAAACACGCTCAGAAAGTTAAAACAAAGAGAGGTACAGAAAAGCGTGCTATCCTTCTTAGCGCAACTACTACCCCGCTCTTCTTGTCAATTTCACTGCCTTTGCCATGAGCGGTGGCCTGACGATGCTACGAGTAAAATGGCATTGCGTTCAGTTTCATTCTGTGAGTTCGACAGCTACTTGACTAAATATTGTATTTTCGCCTTACACGACTTGTTTATATTTAGTCAAGTTTTGACTAAATATTTTAACATCGAGGGGGAATCGAAACGAGGGTCGTGGTGTATGTGCGTGCGTGCGTGCGTGTGTGTGTGTGTGTGTGTGTGTGTGTGTAGAGCGATTCAGACTAAACTACTGGACCGATCTTTATGAAATTTGACATGAGAGTTCCTGGGTATGAAATCCCCGAACGTTTTTTTCATTTTTTTGATAAATGTCTTTGATGACGTCATATCCGGCTTTTCGTGAAAGTTGAGGCGGCACTGTCACGCCCTCATTTTTCAACCAAATTGGTTCAAATTTTGGTCAAGTATTCTTCGACAAAGCCCGGACTTCGGTATTGCATTTCAGCTTGGTGGCTTAAAAATTAATTAATGACTTTGGTCATTAAAAATCGGAAAATTGTAAAAAAAAATAAAAATTTATAAAACGATCCAAATTTACGTTTATCTTATTCTCCATCATTTGCTGATTCCAAAAACATATAAATATGTTATATTCGGATTAAAAACAAGCTCTGAAAATTAAATATATAAAAATTATTATCAAAATTAAATTGTCCAAATCAATTTAAAAACACTTTCATCTTATTCCTTGTCGGTTCCTGATTCCAAAAACATATAGATATGATATGTTTGGATTAAAAACACGCTCAGAAAGTTAAAACAAAGAGAGGTACAGAAAAGCGTGCTATCCTTCTTAGCGCAACTACTACCCCGCTCTTCTTGTCAATTTCACTGCCTTTGCCATGAGCGGTGGACTGACGATGCTACGAGTATACGGTCTTGCTGAAAAATGGCATTGCGTTCAGTTTCATTCTGTGAGTTCGACAGCTAACTGACTAAATATTGTATTTTCGCCTTACGCGACTTGTTTTACTCCTAAGTTGATGAGGCCCAATGACAAGAATCCAAGATAAACTGGAACGAATTTATATTTCAAGCAAAGAAAGTGTTCGTGTTCTTGTTTGTTTCATTGCAATAAATAGGAATTTCGCAGAAATGTATTTTAAACTACTAGGGATTAACGTCGCCTGTATTTAGGCCTTTAGCTCCCACGGCTGTCGCTACGCTGAGTGAATCAGCAAGTTCATGTGCGCGTGTCGCTGTGTACTCAGGCCTGTGTCCACTGCGTCAGTTCGCTGCCAAACTCACGCGAGTGCGCACACAAAAATGTTCGGCTGCTGTCAAGAAACAAGCCGATTTGCCAAGATGGGAGAGGAATTCTACTTCGAAGAGTGGTGTAATTCGAACAGTCTAACAAAAAAGACTTTGCAGGCGTTGCAAAAGGAAGACATTGTGTCTGAATATCTCCTCTCCACGCTGACAGAAGAAGACATGGCCACGCTGGGTGTCACGCTTGGTCAACGCAAGGCTCTCCGCACGGCGATTGGAACTTTTCAAAAAGACACGCGTCAAGCCGGCATCGATGACCTTCAGCAAGTTCTTACAGCCGGCGAGGGGGGTGCATCCAGTTCCATCCCCCAGATTACGATGGCAGACATCAGAAACGGAACGGCACTGACGGACGCTGGTAAGCGTTTTGACGAACTTTTTTTACGCGACCCACAGCAAAATCAACCACAAACAGTGTCCACCCCGCACGCCAATCGTTTTGCCTGTTTCGACCCCCGTCTGACACTCACAATCAAAGCGTATAAGAAGAAAACTGCTCACATCACTGACTTTCTCACTGAGAAAACAAAGAAGAGAAGACAAGCGCAGAAGAAAGAACTGATAGTTGACACAGAGCAGCGACTGGTTGTCCGCACGGACGATCAGCACCCCTACTCTTGCATTCGTATGGAGGAGTGGGTGGCAGCGAACTGTAGACTAATGAACAACCTTTTGCAGACGGGGGCCTTGCCGCGCCAAGACGTCGAATTCTACCTGGCCCACACCGTCAACGTCATGGAGTATGCCGAACGTTACAGCTGGGAGTCGGTCCTTGACTTCGACTACCAGTATCGTGAGCTGCAGGCGGAGCACAGCTTCCCGTGGGGCACGTACCCGCCCTACATGGAGGCAAAGATGGAGCCCAGAGCACAACGCAGCACCCCAACAGGTTCGCAGCGGCAGGCTGTACCCGAGTGCAAACAGTTTAAGGCACGCGGTTCGTGTTCCTTTGACAAGGCCTGCAAATATCGCCACAACCAACTCTCCAACGCACCCAGCGACCAGCCATCCCAAACCAACCCCCCAACAGCTTCCGGCGGGCAATTCGGGTCTGCAAAAAACGCTCCCCCGCGCCACTGAGCCAGCCAGTGCGTGAAGCGGGCCTCGTGTACGAAGCCTGGCACCGTCTGCTGCCCGCGGACTACCCCAAAAGAGACTACATCCTGGAAGGCGTCAAAGAAGGCTTCAGCATCGTCGACGTTGACGACATCACCGACAGCGTGTACCAGAAAAACTACAAGTCAGCGACAGAGAGCGCCACCCGTTATAAGGTGGAGAAGCAGATTAAGGTGGAGCTTGAGCACGGACATTATAAGCAGTGTGACAGCAAACCCACCATCGTGTCGGCTCTCGGCGCTATCCCCAAGAAAGACGGTGATAAAGTGCGCATCATCCACGACTGCAGTCGCCCCGTCGGCAGCGCCTTAAATGACTTCGCACACAGCTCGCCGTTCCAGTTCCAGAAGCTTCAAGATGCCGTAGATCTCATCACACCAGGCTGCTATCTCGCTAAACTCGACCTGGCCAGCGCATACAGGTCAGTGCGCATTCACCCCTCCAACTATCCGGCTACAGGCGTAGCCTGGAACTTCGAGGGATCGCCAACAGAGACTTTTATGGTAGACACTCGTCTGCCCTTCGGCGCGCGGCGATCCCCCGAGGTATTCCACGAACTTTCGCAAGCCATCCGCCACATGATGCATGCTCAAGGCCACAAGGGTGTGGTCGCCTACATGGACGATTTCCTGCTGACTGCTGAGACCTCCGAGCTGTGTCAAGCCGCGCTGAACGCCCTCATGCGTTTAGTGAGGCAGCTTGGATTCGCCATCAACTACTCCAAGGTGGAGGGCCCTACCCAGCGTCTAACCTTCCTGGGCATCACGCTGGACACCGTCGCTATGACCATGGAGCTGCCCGACGCCAAGGTGAAGGACCTCACGCAAGACCTGCAGGGCGTCTTCTCCAGCACCAAGGTCTCCAAACGCCAGCTCCAGAGCCTATCTGGGAAGCTAAACTGGGCTTCTCAGTGCATCTACGGGGGCCGCTTTCACCTTCGGCGGCTCCTCGATCGCATCGCTACGCTGATCGCTACGCTGCGCTGCCCGTGGCATCGCTCCAGAGTCACCAAAGAGATGCGCCTCGACATCGACTGGTGGCTTAGGTTCTTGCGAACCTTCAACGGTACCATGCCACTAGTCGACTGCCGACCAGCCACGCCCATCAGCATCGACGCTTGCACGGAGGCGGCGGGGGCGTTCAACCAGGGCGATTGGGTCTACACGCACTGGCAGACCCACTGGCCTCGCGCCGCCTCTTTGCACATCAACTACAAGGAGGTGCTCGCCCTCGAACCGGCGGTCACTCGCTGGTCTCACCTGTGGGCGGGCAAGAAGGTGTTCGTCCACTCCGACAACCAGGCGGCGGTGGCCATCATCAACAAGGGCTCGTGCAGAGACAGCTTCGTCATGCAGTCCTTGCGCAGGGTCTTCTGGGCGTCGGCCACTTACAACTTCCGGCTGAAGGCGGTATACTACCCCGGCGCCAGGAACGTCGTTGCAGACGCAGTCTCCCGCCTTCACGAGTCGAGAGGTCACGAACGTTTACGAAAATTGCTCGTGTCTGGTAACTGAAACTGCTAGTCACCCCCCCTTTTGACAGTCATGTTTTTTTACCTTGTTTTTATTTTATTTGTAGATTATTAAGTGATGTCTAGGGACTGTCTGTATGGATTGGTTGGTAGATTATTAACAGACTTTGTGTTTTTATTACAGACTCTGTGGACAACTTACTCCAAGTTTTAGATAAGGAGGTTCGGGACTATAAATCCATGACCTTTGCGCCTTCAACCAAAAAGACGTATCAGACTCATTATAGAGCGTACATTACGTTTTGTGAACATATCGGGGTCTCCCCTGTGCCTGCGTCACCGGCAACGTTGTGCCGTTATGTAGTATTCCTGGCACGCTCCCTAAAGTACACTTCCGTGCGTCAGTATCTGAACATTGTGAGACTGCTTCATTTAGAGTGGGGCCTTGACAACCCCCTAGAGAACAACTTTTCACTGGACTGTGTGTTGAAAGGCATTAGAAGAGGCCTAGGTGATTGTCCTGCTCGAAAACTGCCTATTACGCCAGAGCTGTTACAGACTATCAGATCTCAGCTGGACCTTAGCTCCCCTTTTGACTGTTCAGTGTGGGCCGCATGCCTGGTGATGTTTTTCGGCATGCTTAGACGGTCCAATGTACTCGCGCCGTCAGCGAGCAAGTTTGACAAAACCAAACACTTGAGAAGACAAGACTGTGTGTTCTACCCAGACGCTGTGCGCATCACCATTAGTTGGTCCAAGGTTATTCAGTTCAAAAATCGCACTTTGACACTGACTTTTAGGAGGATGCCCTCTGCTCTGCCCGGCCGCTGCGATTTTCCAAGCTTTCAGGCTTACCCCCCACGCCCCGCCCGACGGCCACGCTTTCGTGGCCTCGTCAGGCAACCCCCCCTTCTCCCCCCTGACCCCCTCGTCCTTCGTGTCAAAAGTTAAGCAGTGCCTGCAGCAGGCAGGTGTTGATCCCAAGCAGTACGCCGGGCACAGTTTCCGCAGAGGGGGTGCTTCCTGGGCTTATCAAGTCGGTCTTCCGATAGAGACAATTCGCCAGATTGGAGACTGGCGCTCATACGCTTGCCTAGCTTACATTGCCATCCCTGGTGATCAGATCGCTTCCGCAATCGCACAGATGCAGTGCGCTGTCAAAACGTAAAAGGGACATTTTAATCTGTGACAGCGCACTAAAGGGACTTTAAAGGTAGAGTGAGTGAAGTGGATTTGGACAATTGGGCCAAGACAGGATTATCCATCCTGCTGTTGTGGAGTATACTATGTTTTGATATTTATGCGCCACTGTGGGATGTTTATTATGCGCGCAGCAAATCCCCAGGAAAATATGTACATGTCTTTTAATCTCATTTCAAGCGCGACATTTTGCATTATTTTATTATAGTATTTTATTGAAGCATGAATAAAGCTTCCAGTCACCCCCTCATCTTTGAGTGGTCTCCTTTTTGTTTAATAGGAATTTCGCAGAAATGTATTTTAAACTACTAGGGTTTAACGTCGCCTGTATTTAGGCCTTTAGCTCCCACGGCTGTCGCTACGCTGAGTGAATCAGCAAGTTCACGTGCGCGTGTCGCTGTGTACTCAGGCCTGTGTCCACTGCGTCAGTTCGCTGCCAAACTCACGCGAGTGCGCACACAAAATTTTTTTCCCTCCCTCCCACCCTTTTGAGCTTAGTGTGACTGGAATGCCTTATCCATTTTAATAATTATGAAGAATTAACAGCCTCTGCACGTATTTTTTTTATATGCTTGTTTGTTGTATGGTGTTGGTTATGCTTATGTTACAAGAAAGAAATAATTATGTGCGTGTGTCTGAGTATTAATTGGTTGTGTGTAGTTGTTGTTTTTCCTTTGTGTCTGTGTTTTTTTTTTAGCGCGTATGTTTGTGTGAGCCAAGACAGGATTATCCATCCTGCTGTTGTGGAGTATACTATGTTTTGATATTTATGCGCCACTGTGGGATGTTTACTATGCGCGCAGCAAATCCCCAGTGAAAATATGTACATGTCTTTTAATCTCATTTCAAGCGCGACATTTTGCATTATTTTATTATAGTATTTTATTGAAGCATGAATAAAGCTTCCAGTCACCCCCTCATCTTTGAGTGGTCTCCTTTTTGTTTAATTTGCGTTAATCAACTATGCGTGTTCTCTCTCTCTCTCTCTCTCTCTCTCTCTCTCTCTCTCTCTCACTCTCTCTGTCTCTCGCTCTCTCTCTCTCTCTCTCTCACTCTCTCTGTCTCTCGCTCTCTCTCTCTCTCTAAAAGGTTGAAATGACGTCAAGTGTAGCTAAAGATACGTCACTTCCTGGTTACACAATGGCTGTCGCACAAGTTCTTGATCAAGCAAACTGAACGCGAAAGTGGCCTCTACCGTGATTTCCAGGTTTGCATTGTGTCGGCTCTAATTTTTTCTTTCAAAATCAAAATAAAAGAATCGAAACTTTATTCACGAATACCATTTTGTAAGCCACTAAAACCAAAGACACACCACACTATTTTCCTTCCACCATTCCTCGATGGAAAAGAGTTCGTGTTGTTTTTGTTTTAATTTTTGTCTTTGTCGTTGATCATTGTATACACAAATTACACAAACGTCATCTTGTGAGGGACCGAAAAATATTAATATTTTTCGGTCCCTCACTCGATGACGTTGTGTAATCTCTATATATTATATCCACAGCAGT
>NW_027126294.1:0-50000 GCF_037325665.1 Littorina saxatilis | reverse complement strand
CATGTTTGCAAATACGGTAAAGGCAAATTTTAATGTCAATTTTTACGTTTTTGCAACGCATGAATGGTAATTCAAGCGTTGAATGATATAAAATTATCAATTTGTGTTATCTTTGACAACACTGGTGAAGTGGCCTAGCGGTTAAGACATCGGCCCCGACATTTTGAGGCCCCGAGGCCTTGAGTTCGAATCCCTGCCAATTCGTTTATTTTTCCTGCTTGATCCTTCTTGACAAGTATGCTCAGCTCTGAGAGAGCAAACCGGATGTTACCACTGCAAAATTCAAGCGTTGACTGAAGCTCTCAAGGTCAAACACGCCGTATAGGTGGGGTTTCAGGTAGTGTTTGTTGTACAGAAATCTGTACATGATTTTGTCCCTTTTTTTTAACCTCGTAGCCCCGGAAAGTCATAAATAGACCACAGCTTTAACAGTTAGACTGTTCTGAAATTTGGACAGAATAACCGTTCTTTCGTAAAACACTTCTGTCAAGAGTACAGCAATTTCACCATCTGAAAAAGGTGCAGAACGCCCCTCCGTGTCTACTTTCTTTTTGAGCGGCACACGTGCCTTGCCATTTTCGTTGACTGCCATGTTGATAGAAACGTGCGCATGCGTATTAGTAGGGATTCCCCCAATTTCCCCGACCTTGACCTTAATACTCTCGCTGTCACTACTTTGGCGTTCAAGTCAGTTCATGCATTGTGAACAGTTAGAAAGTTGACTTCGGGAGTTCCCACTTCGAAAAGAGGCCTCTACTTCCAGTGTTTTTTTACTTCTAGTTCATGCATACGGGCCCTGAGCAGTGGGCATTATTCCCCCTGACTAGAAATCAGTATACAGATGAAATTCGTAAAATAAAACTTGATGAGAGGATACATTGTAAACAGAACTTCGGAAGCAAAATTTGGTAGCAACTTGTTAATTCCTTTTTGAAGAAAAAAGGTGTTGCATGCAACGAAATTCCACCGCTAGAAGATAATGGAAAAATTATTGATAACATTTGTGAAAAATTGTGTTTAATAATTATTTTGAAAGCCAGTCTAAAGTTGAAAATCCAGACGATCCCCTGCCCGAGTCAAATTGGTGTAATACATCTTTACCGACTTTTGAATTAACAGAAGCTGAAGTTGTCCAAGTGTTAAGGAATTTAAATTTATCCAAGGCCGTGGGCCCTGACGGAATACATAGTAAATTGCTTGTACATGTAGTTGGATTACCTGTTATCGTTTCACCGCTTAACAGTTCTCTTTAACAGATCCTTGTCAGAGGGTGTTTTTCCAGTTGTCTGGAAAACTGCTCACATTACGTCAATTTTTAAGAAAGGCGATAGGAGTGCTTGTTCCAACTACCGTCCAATCTCTTTGCTGAGTTGTGTTGGGAAGGTGCTCGAAAAATGTATACAAATCCGTGTGTTTGGTTACTTTGCAAAATTATGATTTGATTACCAACTGCCAATCTGGTTTTATTGCTGGTGATTCGACTGTTTATCAACTATTGAGTATATATGATGATTTTTGTGTTGCACTTGATAAAAACATTATGTCACAGGCAATATTTTTGATGTATCAAAAGCTTTAGATAAAGTCTGGCATCGCGGTCTGCTCCACAAGCTTGAGGCGATAGGTATAAGAGGTCCCTTGCTTGTTTGGCTTGAACATTACTTGAGCGATCGCACGCAAGCAGTAGTCCTGAAAGGAACCAAATGAAGTTATGCTACCCCTTCTGCCGGTGTCCCCCAGGGTTCTGTCTTAGGACCTCTTTTATTTCTCATTTATATTAACGATATTGGTGTTGGTCTTGAATCAGTGTTGAAACTCTTTGCAGACGATACGCGTATGTATTTAAGTTTAGATAACGATGATGTACGAGCAGAGATTTTGAATTCTGATTTGGATAAAATTCGCACATGGGCTTCTAAATGGAAAGTCACTTTTAATTGTCAAAAGACAGAATTGTTGGACATTTGTCAGCAACAAACTTTTTTACTTCCACCATTCTATTTCGAAGATGCACACTTAGTTGATGTTGAAAATCACAAGCACCTTGGCGTCATTCTACAAGGTAATTGTAAATGGGATTCCCACATAAAAAGTCTAATTGCTAAATGTTGAAAATCAATTGCGTGTTTTGGTTTATTCAAGCATCGTTTAAAGGCAGAGTAAGCCTCCCGTAAACCATCACAGATACGGTCAGGCTTTTACACACAGTACAAACACTCTTTCATTTAAACACTCACCAATTGAGAACATCCTAGGTGCCCTCCGTAAAGAGCGAACAATTTTCAAAGAATTTATTTTTGCGTGGTTTATCTTACCCCTGAGCCATCGTGAACCCGTGTGATCCAGTTTTCCCTTTTCATAATGCAGTCGTCATAGTTAGTCATTTGAATGCGACTCGACGTGAGCTTATCTACAATAGCACGTATTTTTTATGCACGAAACAACGGCTGTGGTTCACAAGAACTCTAGCGATGGCTTTTGACTGTTGAGAGGAACGGCGATTTGCACTGATAAAACCGTCGTCTGCCACGACCCTTGCGTGACCCTGCTTCCGGGCTTTTCTTTTTTTAAACTTTCACAACTTCGAATTGTTCTGATCTTGTCTTGATGAAAAACGAATTCTTTTATGATTAAAGAATGTTTGTGTAACAAGCTGTCAATTTATTATTTAGATTTTAAAAGTTAGGTCTAGCGCAAAAACGAGGCGCCATTGTTCTTCAGGGCCAAGTCCACGAAATAAATTCTTGGAAAATGTCTCACGCTCGACAGAAAGCAGCCAGGATGTTCCCGTTCGGTGAGCGTTCAAATGGAAGTATGCTTGTACTGTATTTAGACGCTCGGGGAGCTCTGTGATGGTTTACGGGAGGCTTACTGTGCCTTTAAACAGAAAATCACTTGAAGTTATATATACATTTTTATGTTACCATTGTTTGATTACGCGGACGTTATTTGGGATAACTGTACACAGTGTTTGGCAGACGAGTTGGAGACATTGCATCTCGATGCAATCCGAATCATTGTAGGTGCAGTACGTGGCACAAGCCACCAAAAATTGTATAACGAATCGAGTTTTGTGCCCCTGAAAGAAAGGCGACGTCGTCATAAACTTTTGCTGTATTATAAAATTGTAAATCGTTTAACCCCAGAATATTTATATTCCAAACTGCCGGTCCTGGTGTCCGATGTAAATCCTTACCACAGACGACGCCCTCTTGAACGTAAGGTTCCATTGTGCAGAAGTGAGTTATATAAATCTTCATTTTTTCCTTCAACGACAGCTTTGTGGAATACTCTTCCAGAAAATATACAACAAACGCAGTCAGTTGGTGAATTTAAAAGGTATTTGACCGATGGAGATGTTGTTGTTCCACAGTATTATTATTTAGGCAACCGCCAGGCACAGGTATTTCACAGCAGGTTGAGATTAAACATGAGCGATTTGCAACAAGACTTAGTTAACCGACACCTCTCTGATAATTTAGAATGTACGTGTGGAGCATGCCCGGAAGATTCTGAACATTTCTTGTTACACTGTCCAAAATTTAAAGAACAGAGAACCATTTTATTCAATAGTCTGCCAACACACGTTCTAGACTGCAAAACACTCTTGTTTGGAAATACTGATTTAACTATATCTTTGAACACGAAAATATTCTCTGTTGTACAAGGCTATGTTATGTTAACTAATCGCTTCGGCTGATAGTATATTAACTGTGCAATTGATGTAGCCAGGCATTCTCTCTCTCTCCCTCTCTCTCTCTCTCTCTCTCTCTCTCTCTCTCTCTCTCTCTCTGTCTCTGTCTCTCTCTGTCTCTGTCTCTGTCTCTCTCTCTCTCTCTCTCTCTCTCTCTCTCTCTCTCTCTCTCTCTCTCTCTCTCTCTCTCTCTCTCTCTCAGCTCCGAAAGCACCTCTCTAACGACTAAGTCGGTGTACAATTTGTGCGAGTGTGTGTGAGGATGTATGAAAGAGAAAGTGTATAGTATGCTTCCATTAACAAGCACACTTTTGAATTTTTTATTTGTTTGTTATACTTATCCCTACATAATTTTGTGTTATTTGAATTTTTTTTTAATGTTTTTAAAAAATAAATTTTATTCTTCATGTTTGTTCTTTGTTTCATGTGTGTATTATAGTAGGGACTAGCTGTAAGAAAGGACCATATGGACCTAATGCTATCATCCCTCGGTAATAAAGTTTTCGAGTTCGAGTTCGAGTTCTCTCTCTGTCTCTCTCTTCATATTATTTGTATAAAATATAATTAAAGATTATCAAGATAAGTGTTGAAACTATCACTTGTTCGCCATGTTTTGCTATCGGAATGTGTATTGATTAACATTTCAAGAACGTGTCTATAAGCAATCTGCTTGTTAACGTTCTTAATGTTGTTATTGTTTGAAACGTGTGTATGAGAAATGGAATAAAACACGCTTAAGCCAATCAGAATGCTGAACGCGGGGGAAAGCTGAACACGCTACACCGGGATGTAGATGGCCTTGGGCGCAGTGGCGTAGTGGTAAGACGTCGGCCTTTTAATCGGAAGGACGTGAGTTTGAATCCCGGTGTAGCAGTCTATTTTGAAGCAGCCCAGTTTGACCGGCTAGCCTATTTTGACCGGGAGGTCATTCTGGGCTAGTCAGTTTTGACCCCCCCCCTAGTCAATTTTGACCCCCCCCTGCAAACTTCAAGAATGAGTACATTAAGACCTTTAGAAACAATATGTATGCATAAATGTATATAACTACATATATCTAAGGTTTGAGGGGGGGGTCATTCTGGGCTAGCCCAGAATGACCTCCCGTCAAAATCAGCTAGCCCAGAATGACCCCCCGGTCAAAACTGACTAGGCCAGTCAGTTTTGACCCCCCCCCCCCTTTAAACTTCAAGAATAAGTACTTTAACTTTCTAAACCGAAATAAATGTAAATATGGACAATATTTGTTAGAAAAAGGATATTACAAGAAAAAAAAAAGAAAAAAAAGTTTCCAAACTTCCCTTCGAACTTCAAGAATAAGTACACTAGGACCTCTCAAAACAAAACATACGCATGTATGTATGCATCTATGCATCTCCCCAGGTTAGGGGGGGGGGGGGGGGGTCAAAATCAGCTAGCCCAGAATGACCCCCCTTCAAAACTGACTAGGCCAGTCAGTTTTGACCTCCCCTTCAAACTTCAAGAATATGTACTTTAGGGCCTTTTAAAACAAAGTATATGTATATCTGCACACTATTAGTTGGAAAATTTTTTTTTTTAAATCGGAAAAAAAACTTACTTAAAAAAAAAAAGTTTTTTGACGCTTCCCTTCAAACTTCAAGAATAGGTACACTAGGTCCTTTTAAAACGAAATGTACGCATATATGTATGCATCTATGCATCCCCATAAGTTTGGGGGGGGGGGGGGGCAGTCATTCTGGGCTAGCCTAGAATGACCTCCCGTCAAAATCAACTAGCCCAAAATGACCCCCCGGTCAAAACTGACTAGGCTTCAAACTTCAAGAATAAGTACGTTAGGACCTTTTAAAACGATATTTGTTGCAAAAATGATCTAAACAAATAAGAAAAATTGAAAAAAAATTAAAAAAAATTAAAGAAGTTTTTGACACCTCCTTTGAAACTTTAAAAATAAGTACACTAAGACCTTTTAAAACGAAATGTACAAATAAATAAATGCATCTATGCATCTCCACAAGTATAGGGGGGGGGGGGGTCATTCTGGGCTAGCTGATTTTAACCGGGAGGTCATTCTGGGCTAGCCCAGAATGACCCCCCCAAAAAAAAACTTGTGGAGATGCATAGATGCATTCATTTATGCGTACATTTCGTTTTAAAAGGTCCTAGTGTACTTATTTTTGAAGTTCCAAAGGAAGCGTCAACACTTTTTTTTTTTTTTTTAGAGTTAAGGGTTTTTGTTTTGTTTGTTGTAATATCATTTTTCTAATAAATTTTGTCCACATTTACATTCAGTTCGGTTTAAAAAGTCTTAAAGTACTAATTCTTGCCCAGAATGACCCCCCCCCCAAACTTGTGGAGATGCATAGATGCATTCATTTATGCGTACATTTCGTTTTAAAAGGTCCTAGTGTACTTATTTTTGACGTTTAAAAGGAAGCGTCAAAACGTTTTTTAATTTTTTTTTTATTATTTTTATTTTTTTAGATCATTTTTCCAACAGATTTTGTGCACACATACATATATTTCGTTTTAAATGGTCCTAACGTACTTATTCTTAAAGTTTGAAGGGGGGGTCAAAACTGACTGGCGTAGTCAGTTTTGACCGGGGGGTCATTCTGGGCTAGCTGATTTTGACCGGGAGGTCATTCTGGGCTAGCCCAGAATGACCCCCCCCCCAAACTTGTGGAAATGCATAGATGCATTCATTTATGCGTACATTTCGTTTTAACAGGTCCTAGTGTACTTTTTTTTGAAGTTTAAAAGGAAGCATCAAAACTTTTTATTTAAAAAAAAACATTTTAATTTTAATTTTTTAGATCATTTTTCCAACAGATTTTGTGCACACATACATATATTTCGTTTTAAATGGTCCTAACGTACTTATTCTTAGAGTTTGAAGGGGGGGGGGTCAAAACTGACTGGCCTCGTCAGTTTTCACAGGGGGTCATTCTGGGCTAGCTGATTTTGACCGGGCTAGCCCAGAATGACCCCCCCCCCCAAAACTTGTGGAGATGCATAGATGCATTCATTTATGCGTACATTTCGTTTTAAAAGGTCCTAGTGTACGTATTGTTGAAGTTTCAAAGGAAGTGTCGAATTTTTTTTTTTTTTAAGAGTTAAGGGTTTTTTGTTTTGTTTGTTGTAATATCATTTTTCTAACAAATATTGTCCACATTTACATTCATTTCGGTTTAAAAAGTCTTAAAGTACTAATTCTTGAAGTTTGAAGGGGGGGTCAAAACTGACTGGCGTAGTCAGTTTTGACCGGGGGGTCATTCTGGGCTGGCTGATTTTGACCCCCCCCCCCAAACTTGTGGAGATGCATAGATGCATTCATTTATGCGTACATTTCGTTTTAAAAGGTCCTAGTGTACTTATTTTTTAAGTTTCAAAGGAAGCGTCAAAACTTTTTTTTTATTTTTTTTTTTAGATCATTTTTCCAACAGATTTTGTGCACGCATACATATATTTCGTTTTAAATGGTCCTAACGTACTTATTCTTAAAGTTTAAAGGGGGGGTCAAAACTGACTGGCGTAGTGATCAGTTTTGACCGGGGGGTCATTCTGGGCTAGCTGATTTTGACCGGGCTAGCCCAGAATGACCCCCCCCCCCCAAACTTGTGGAGATGCATAGATGCATTCATTTATGCGTACATTTCGTTTCAAAAGGTCCTAGTGTACGTATTGTTGAAGTTTCAAAGGAAGCGTCGAATTGTTTTTTTTTTAAGAGTTAAGGGTTTTTTGTTTTGTATGTTGTAATATCATTTTTCTAACAAATATTGTCCACATTTACATTCATTTCGGTTTAAAAAATCTTAAAGTACTAATTCTTGAAGTTTGAAGGGGGGGTCAAAACTGACTGGCCTAGTCAGTTTTGACCGGGGGGTCATTCTGGGCTAGCTGATTTTGACCGGGAGGTCATTCTGGGCTAGCCCAGAATGCCCCCCCCCCCACACTGGTGGAGATGCATAGATGCATTCATTTATGCGTACATTTCGTTTTAAAAGGTCCTAGTGTACTTATTTTTGAAGTTTCAAAGGAAGCGTCAAAACTTTTTTTAATTTTTATTTTTTTTTATTTTAATTTTTTATATCATTTTTCCAACAGATTTTGTGCACACATACATATATTTCGTTTTAAATGGTCCTAACGTACTTATTCTTAAAGTTTGAAGGGGGGGGTCAAAACTGACTGGGGGGGTCAAAATTGGCTAGCCCAGAATGACCTCCCGGTCAAAATCAGCTAGCCCAGAATGACCTCCCGGTCAAAACTGACTACAGTCGAGACCGGATGTAAGAAAGTCGTGGGGACCCACTTTTTGTCTTTCATACATCCGGTCTTTACTAAATCCGGTTAACCGGATGTATGAAAATATTGTGGATTGACTTTCATACATCCGGCCACGCGTCTGTTACTTGATAAAAGTAGGGTTTTATTCATTATTTTTGTATTTATTTGTTTTTTTTATGTTTAAATGTTTTGATACATATCCTTGTTAGAAGAAAAGGGTTGTGAATAACAAGTGGAAAAGTATATGTACTTACATACACTGACACAGTCAGGACAACCGATAGAAAGAGCAAGGAACTGTTCTGCTTTGCATAAGGCCGTGCACTCTCCGCCACCCCCCCCCCCCCCCCCCCCCGTCCCTCTGTGTGTGTGTGTGTGTGTGTGTGTGCGCGTACGTGCGTGCGCTCGCGCGCACGTGTGTGTCAGTGTGTGTGTCAGTGTGTGTGTCAGTGTGTGTGTCAGTGTGTGGCTCAACTGTATTGTGTGGTCCCTCCACAACCCTTTTGCGCTTTTGAAAATGTTTTTGGGCGTGGAAGCTTTGTAATGACCGTTGGCGTAGCAAATAACATTTTCTGAGTTCTCTCTCTCTCTCTCTCTCTCTCTCTCTCTCTCTCTCTCTCTCTCTCCTCTCGATCGCGAGACCTGCTGCCGACAGGAAGGAATTGGAAAGCTCTCGCTTGTTTGAAAGTTTTTCTGCTTCTATTCCACCATGTCTCCAGTTGTTGGCTTCCCAACAGCTTTGGACAACCTATTCGGCGTCCTGCTGGCAGAGAACACACTGACGTCGTGGAAATGCATCCGCTGAAAAACGAAAACACTAACAACAGCTTAGTGTCAACTCGTACAGACGGAAACCTCCTAGCCAGCTTCGACGGGACCACAAACGAGCCCAGCAGCGACATGAAACACGTCACGTTGGGGAGAAAGAGGCAAGTTTATTTTCATCAGAACTTTTTCTTTCGTCACCATTCTCAAAACCAACTGTTGAATCCGCCGATGAAGTAGGCCTTCACGATCAAGAAAGTGTAACGCAGCAGAGCGACACACACCCTTCTCCATCTGCACGTGAAACGCGTGACCACGACAATAGGAGCAAGGACATCAACATTCATGAGCCTGAAACCTCGACAACAACGAGTGTGACACGGTGTGTTCGGAGGAGAGTGAGGAAAGTAAAGACGAACAATTTCTGTCGTTGGCTGAACATTCCGGATATGATCTGCACACCATCAAAGAAACTGTGGCTAGCATCAGAGACAGGTCCCTATAACGCAGACTGAAGGACTCCGATAGAAACAATTCTTTCAGGAAAGTAGACTCGCGACATGGCAAGAAGCATCTCCTCCTTGAGTCTGATGACATTGTTTTGATCTTGGATTGTGCACTAGTTGAGAAAGACCATGGAAAACATGCCATCGTGTACTGGTTTTTCAAGCAGGATGAAAGATACCTGCTAGATAAAGAAAAGACAGTTCTCAGTAACATTCATACCTGGCGACCTGTGCAAAACAGACATTATTACCAAGAGATCGATGATGCACGCGTGTCGCTTCTGACTGTCATCAAAGTAGTTACTATCTACATGGGCTAACTCTGCGAGACAAATGTTGCTGGTAAATCCGCGATGTATAGAAAAGATCATTGACTTCGAGCGGAACTGTGAAGTAATTTTTACCTGGCATGGGTACCTTGCTAGAGAATGTCTGTAAATATTTCATGTAAAAATGTTCATTTTCATTATTTCATGTAAATACGTTCATTTTCAAGGGTGTGTATTACCAATTGTCGATAAGGCTTTAATTAGCTAAAGACATTAAACTATCAAACCGTCAAACCGTCTCTCTCTCTCTCTCTCTCTCTCTCTCTCTCTCTCTCTCTCTCTCTCTCTCTCTCTCTCTCTCTCTCTCTCTCTCTCTCTCTCCAAAACGCACACATTTATAACACACAAACACACGCGCGCGCACTGAATACAAAAAAGTGAGTTAAACTTAAAACCAGTTTAATGGATTAAAACAACAACAACAACATAAAAAAAAACTGAGTCACACCCACGACCAATGCCTCTGGTTCTAATTGTACAAAAAAATGCCTTCCTGGGCTATTATGGCTCTTCAGTCATGACAAATTTATAACAGGCTAAAATGACTGAATAGACAAACAAAACAGATTATTAATGGAGTTAAACATAAAATCAGTTTAATGGATAAAATCAACAACAACAACAAGAACATAAAAACAACAAGAACATAAAAACAACAACATAAAATACAACAAAATAAAATACAACAACATAAAATACAACATAAAAAAAAAAGATAACTGATTCACATCCATAACCAATGTCTCTGGTTATAAATGTAACAAAAATGCCTTCTTGGCTTTTATGGGTCTTCGTGACGAATTTGTAACAGGTTAAAAAAAATGATTGAATGGAGAAACAAATTAAACAGAACAACTCGTTGACAGCTATAGAATCTGGATAAAAATCAGTTGGTGGGGAAGTTTTCAGGGCATCCTCATTTAGACTACCTTTGTGGACACCACCCGCTCAAAATGGCCACAGAGATTTCGGAGGTAAATGTTCTCCTCGGACCTGTCTACCCCATTTATCGGGAGAAGGGGTGGGTGTGGCAGCCATCCCCGCGAGCATTCGGAAGTGGCTGTGTACACCACAATGGTGGTTTGAAGGAGTGTGGCAGCCGCGAATATCTCTACATCCGAACCCCATGCAACGGGGTCGGAGGGTGTTGTGAGCGAGATAATCACCTACATCTCCATCCACGTATGCAGAGAAAGCCTGGTGATTCCTGCACATGGTGTCGATTATTTTTTCTCGGACAACCATGTGCTGAGCCTGGCTACCACACAAATCAAGGCTTATGGCACGATACAGGCAGTTAGAAGGGAAATTACTCTTACCACACTTTGGTGACTTGGGTCTACTTTCGTTTTCTTACAACAGGTCTTGCAACAACCCATTTGTGCTGCTCGGGACCAGAGATTTGCTTTCATACAGCCGGACTTTTATACATCCGATTTTCATACAACCGGAAAATTCTAAGTAATAACAAAGAGTAGCTTCTGCCGGGACCCTGCCTACCCCTTTCATACATCCAGACTTTCATACATCCGGTGTTTTATACATCCGGTCTATACTGTATGTGTGAAAATGGCCTGTTACACCGGCCGCGGCCGCCTGGTGGGTTACGGGTGGAGATTGTTCCGATCTCCCAGGTCAACTTATGACTGTGCAGAGACCTGCTAGTGACTTAACCCCCTTCGTGTGTACACGCAAGCACAAGAAAAGTGCGCACGGAAAAGATCCTGTAATCCATGCCAGATTTTGGTGGGTTATAAAAACACGAAAATACCCAGCATGCTTCCCCCAAAATCGGCGTATGGTGCCTACATTTCGGGGTAAAAACGGTCATACACGTAAAAACCCACTCATGCAAAAACATGAGTGAACGTGGGAGTTTCAGCCCATGAACGAAGAAGAAGAAGAAGAAGAAGAATTGATGGCCTGGATGGGCGGATAGGACGCGAACAACATGAAGCGCTTTTCATGTCACTAAGCCAGCAAGACATTAGCGGCCGATAATCGGCCGAACACCCTTCAAAAAGTCGGGCCGGTGACGTCAAAACATACGACGCGGGTGTTGGCCCGACTAACTTTTGCAAAGAGGCAACGAGGCGGCCGACAGGCGGCCGAACACCTGCACTATGGCGGCACGCATCCGGTCCGATGTTAATCGGCCCGATGACTTGTTGGACCTGCGGCCCGACACCTTATGTATATGCCGACATCGGGAAGATATCGATTTCAGCGGGAAGACATCGGGACGATGTCGGCATAAGGTGTCGGGCCGCAGGTCCAACAAGCCATCGGGCCGATTAACATCGGACCGGATGCGTGCCGCCATAGTACAGGTGTTCGGCCGTCTGTCGGCCGCCTCGTTGCCTCTTTGCAAAAGTTAGTCGGGCCAACACCCGCGTCGTATCTTTTGACGTCACCTGCCCGACTTTTTGAAGGGTGTTCGGCCGACTATCGGCCGCTAATGTCTTGTTGGCTGGGTGCAGCTACAGATACAGCAGTATGTACAACCCACCCCCCCCCCCCCCAAGTGTAACAGTGCAAAATTCACTTACAGCTACAGCTACAACAGTACAACCCCCCCTCCCCCCAGTGTTACAGTGGAAAACAAACCTACAGATACAGCAGTGTGTACAACCCCCCCCCCCCCAGTGTAACAGTGCAAAACACATCACCAGCTACAGATACAGCAGTATGTAGAACCCCCCGCCCCTACCGCCCTCACTGTAACAGTACAAAACACACCTACAGCTACAGATACAGCCGTATACACCCCCCCCCCTCAGTATTACAGTATAAAACACACCTACAGCAACAGATTCAGCAGTATATACAACCCCCCAAGTGTAACAGTGCAAAAATTACTTACAGCTACAGCTACAGCAGTATGTACACCTCCCCTCCCCCTTAGTAACAGTGCAAAACACACCTACAGCTACAGAAACAGCAGTATGTACAACCCCCAACCCCCCCCCACCACTGTAACAGTACAAAACTCATTTACAGATTCAGAATTATGTACATCCCCCTCCCCCCGCTGCCACCACTGTAACAGTACAAAACATACCTACAGCTTCAGATACAGCAGTATGTACACCAGTCAACCGCCTTCCCCCGTGTAGAGTGCAAAACACACCTTTACCTACAGATACAGCAGTATGTACAACCCCCCCCCCCCCCCTGTGTGCAAAACACACCTACAGCTACATATACAGCAGTGTGTTCAACCCCCCCCCTCCCCGCCTACTGTAACAGTACATAACACACCTACAGCTACAGATACATGAGTATGTACAAACCGCCCCCCCCCCCCCCCAAGTGTAACAGTACAAAACACGCCTACAGCTACAGATAGATCAGTATGTACACCCCCCCCCCCAAGTGTTACAATGCAATACCTACAGCTACAGATACATCAGTATGTACACCCCACCCCCCAAGTGTAACAGTGCAAACCACACTTACAACTACAGATTCAGCAGTATGTACTCCACCCCCACCCTCCCCCCCCCCCCCAAGTGTAACAGTGCAAAAATCGCTAACAGCAACAGCAGTATACCCCCCTCCCCGTACAGCTACAGCAGTATAAACAAGAAGGGCAAAGCCCATACGACTCGCATGCTTGACCTTGACATGACCTTGACCTTCAGGGTCAAGGTCAAATAACTAAACCTAGCAATGACATCATACACTAAGAACTGCTTTACACATTTTTCCTACCAAAATACATGTGACCTTGACCCAAGGTCAAGGTCATCCAAGGTCATGCAACACAAAGCTGTTAATTCAAGACATAGGAAGTACAATGGTGCTTATTGGCTCTTTCTACCATGAGATATGGTCACTTTTAGTGGTTCACTACCTTATTTTGGTCACATTTCATAAGGGTCAAAGTGACCTTGACCTTGATCATATGTGACCAAATGTGTCTCATGATGAAAGCATAACATGTGCCCCACATAATTTTTAAGTTTGAAACAGTTATCTTCCATAGTTCAGGGTCAAGGTCACTTCAAAATATGTATACAATCCAACTTTGAAGAGCTCCTGTGACCTTGACCTTGAAGCAAGGTAGGTCCCTAAACCAAACTGGTATCAAAAGATGGGGCTTACTTTGCCCTATATATCATATATAGGTGAGGTATTCAATCTCAAAAACTTCAGAGAAAATGGGAAAAATGTGAAAAATAGCTGTTTTTTACACAACATTTATGGCCCCTGCGACCTTGACCTTGAAGCAAGGTCAAGATGCTATGTATGTTTTTTGGGGCCTTGTCATCATACACCATCTTGCCAAATTTGGTACTGATAGACTGAATAGTGTCCAAGAAATATCCAACGTTAAAGTTTTCCGGGGACGGACGTCCGGACGGACGGACGGACGACTCGGGTGAGTACATAGACTCACTTTTGCTTCGCATGTGAGTCAAAAATCACTAACAGCTACAGCAGTATGTACCCCCCCCTCCCCGTACAGCTACAGCAGTATATCATGCACCTACAGAAGTATGTACCACCCCCCCCCCCCCCCAAGTGTAACAGTGCAAAATTCACTTACAGCTACAGCAGTACAACCCCCCCTCCCCCCAGTGTTACAGTGGAAAACAAACCTACAGATACAGCAGTGTGTACAACCCTCCCCCAATCCAAGTGTAACAGTGTAAAAAACACCTACAGCTACCGCAGTATGTACACCCCCCCCCCCCCCCAACTGTAACAGCACAAATCGCACCTACTGCTACAGATACAGCAGTGTGTTCAACCCCCCTCCCCCCCCCCCCCCAGTGTAACAGTGCAAAACACACCTACAGCTACAGATGATGAGATACAGCAGTATGTACAACCCCCCCCCCCCCCCCCACTGTAACAGTACAAAACTCATTTACAGCTACAGATTCAGAATTATGTACACCCCCCTCCCCCTGCTGCCACCACTGTAACAGTACAAAACATACCTACAGCAGTATGTACAACACTCCACCGCCTTCCCCGGTGTAGAGTGCAAAACACACTTAGAGCTACAGATACAGCAGTATGTTCAACCCCCCCCCCCCCCCCCTGTGTGCAAAACACACCTACAGCTACATATACAGCAGTATGTTCAACCCCCCCTTCCCCCCTACTGTAACAGTACATAACACACCTACAGCTACAGATACATCAGTATGTACAACCCCCCCCCCCCCCAAGTGGAACAGTACAAAAAGCGCCTACAGCTACAGATTCAGCAGTATGTACACCCCCCCCCCTCCCCAGTGTTACTGGGCAAAACACACATACAGCTATACAGATTCAGCAGTATGTACACACACCCCCCCCCCCCAAATGTGCATCAGTGCAAAACACACCACCAGCTACAGATAGATCAGTATGTACAACCCCCCCCCCCTCCAAGTGTTACAATGCAATACACAAACCTACAGCTACAGATACATCAGTATCCATACACCCCACCCCCCAAGTGTAACAGTGCAAACCACACTTACAGCTACAGATTCAGCAGTATCATGAGTATGTACTCCACTCCCCCCCCCCCCCACTGGCACTGTAACAGGACAAAACACACCTACATCTACAGATGCAGCAGTATGTACTCCCCCCCCCCCCACTGTATAACAGCAAAACTAACATTAAAGCAACAAAAAAACCGAAATCACTTACTCGCTGGATCCGTCGGTTGTCCTCGAGTTGACGTTAACAGCTTAAACACACCTGTAGGTTTCCATCCGTCCTTGGCTACACAATTTTAACTTGTCAACTATCACCGCCACCACGTGGCACTGGGACCAGCACTCAGATTGAGATCCCGAGGCGACATTCGTCTCGGATAACATATCATCAATGTGCTGTCCAACATTCGCAAGAATGTATCTTCTTTCGATATTAACTTGACCTAAGAAAACAAATAAACTTCGCTCACGCGGGAAAGTAGACAGCCGGCCATGTTCACACTCAATCTTGTTTACCGTAAGGAAAGCTATTAGAGTATTTCAAGTATATATGATGGCGTATTTTTAAAATGTAAAACTCATGGTTTGAGCTCATGCTGTATTTGATTGCAAATATACAAACAAAACTTACAATTAATTATCCTACTCCTATGTGAAAAAGTCAACAAATATGAATAATTTAGTTTCGCATTTGCAGGGTCATGTCACGCCGTTCCCGACGCTCGAACAGGGGACGTAACAAATGTTAAAATAATGATAATAAATTCAAGTTGTTATCTCCCGTAACTCTGCATATTTTTATCGACAGCAACATTGCGTCGGGCCGATGTCGGGGTTTATTACGTACATTTGCCGAGTTTTACACACAGTCAAAACGATATCGGCGCGACAACGGTCGACGACACACGACATATGACAACGTCACCCGACTGAAATCGTCAGTCGGCCGACGAAAGCTTGCTAGCTGGGTAAGCCACGCCCCAAAAAGAGCCTGTGGTGCGCGGATTGAGGTGAGAAGCGGGGGGGGGGGGGGGGTATTATTGGAGCTGGGGTGTGCATGAGTGGAGGGAAGTCGTAAAAGGATGGTGGGGTGGGGGGGGGGCGGCGGTCGAAGAGGATTGAGGGTAAACCCCTACCCGGAAGGATGCGTTCCTGCGACGGTCATTCTGCTGCTGACTGCGGACATCACTGGCGTACGTGTCGGCGTTCTTAGAAGTCGGCGAAACTAGCATACTTGTTGTTCATTGCCAGCTAAGCGGTGCCCTTCGTGCTTGGGTGGATGTGATCTGTGTACAACGCGAGTCGAGGGGCCCCTTTGCTGGCGGTGAAATTGCTGGCGTTGTTGATGAAGATGGCGTCGAAGCGTGTACAGGCGGCTTCCAGGTCAAGTTGCGATTGTACGGCAGGATGGCGTTGTAAAGCAAAATTTGTATTCACCTAAAATATGTGCAATAGTCATCTGGTAAATGTTCCAAAGACCGTTTTGTAAAATTTTGCGTGGCTGATTTTTTATTAAATAAAACCGATTCCGCGCACCTGCAAATTCTGCGAGAGGCAGCACCGATGCTAGTGACGTCATGATTGTGGCACCGCATGCAGGAGCAATATGGCCGACAGTGATAGAAACGCTGCCACTGCCAGTACGTATGTTTCAACGGAGATTCCATCTTCGAAGCGGAGAAGATGTGGTTTCACCTGTGCTGTTGATGAGTGCAGCAACAATCATGGTAAGGGATATACCATGCACAGGTTTTCTGACGATACCGAAACTCGGTGGCAGTGGATTAAGTTTGTGCAAACTTGCAGAGCAGATTTCGGTCCGAAGTTTGGGACGCCAAATCAGAATTCGAAAATATGCAGTTCGCATTTTAGCTCTAACTGCTATCCTGCGAAAGTGGCACTTGCAGCAAGCTTTGGAATGAACACGAGTTCCAGACTTGTTCCAAAGTCAGTGCCTACAGTGCAGAAGCCGTATTGTCTGCTACCACTGGCGGCAACAGCGGCACTTTCGACAGTGACGAAGTACTAGTCAAGTACTGTCACCTCTGTATCCAGAGCCAGGTGCACTGTGACAGACGTGACCATGACTATGGGTGCGTATCGCTAGCGCTTCGTGTCATTTGTGCAACGTGTCATTTTTCCTACGTGTCATTTGTGCTACGTACCGCTATCGCTACGTTGATTAGTGCTACACTGAATAATTTGGCTATGCCGTAGTCACTATCATTCGTTCATTATCACTACGTGTCGACAGCACTACATCTTTTAGCACTTCGTGTCATGTATGTGTATGTGTGTGCGTGTGTGTGTGTGTGTGTGTGTGTGTGTGTGTGTGTGTGTGTGTGTGTGTGTGTGTGTGTGTGTGTGTCTGTGGTCTCACTCGCTCACTCTCTGACTCTGTCCAGCCTTAATATAATAAACCTTTCTGAGTTCTCTCTCTCTCTCTCTTTCTCTCTCTTTCTCTCTCTCTCTCTCTCTTTCTCTCTCTCTCTTTCTCTCTCTCTCTCTCTCTCTCTCTCTCTCTCTCTCTCTCTCTCTCTCTCTCTCTCTCTCTCTCTCTCTCTCTCATGTTATGTTAGTTTGTATGTATGTTTTTGTTTGTTTGTTTAGTCGTTTGTTTGTTCGGTTGTTTTATTACTTCTTTGATTCATATTCTAACATTTTTTAAACGTATTATCATTAGATTAAAAAAAGCACCTGTTTGCTTATGCCATTACCCTCGTTAATAAAGAATTTGTCTTTGTCTTGTCTTGTCTCTCTCTCTCTCTCTCTCTCTCTCTCTCTCTCTCTCTCTCTCTCTCTCTCTCTTTTAAGGAATATTTTGTTGTTTCTTTCACTTTGCCAGAGATTTGTAATTTTCGGAAGAAAGTCTCTGCATGATTTTCAGTTTTTTCTTTCGGATTTTGATCTTCTTAGAAAAAAAGGGCTTTGTTTTTGACAAATTGTAAGACAGTGTTATTGCATATTTTTTTAATACAAATATTGACACAAGGTATGGGCGGGGGATGTAGCTCAGTCGGTAGCGCGCTGGATTTGTATCCAGTTGGCCGCTGTCAGCGTGAGTTCGTCCCCACGTTCGGCGAGAGATTTATTTCTCAGAGTCAACTTTGTGTGCAGACTCTCCTCGGTGTCCGAACACCCCCGTGTGTACACGCAAGCACAAGACCAAGTGCGCACGATAAAGATCCTGTAATCCATGTCAGAGTTCGGTGGGTTATAGAAACACGAAAATACCCAGCATGCTTCCTCCGAAAACGGCGTATGGCTGCCTAAATGGCGGGGTAAAAAACGGTCATACACGTAAAATTCCACTCGTGCAAAAAAACACGAGTGTACGTGGGAGTTTCAGCCCACGATCGCAGAAGAAGAAGACACAAGGTATAACCGAGGATATTTAAACCTTTTCTTCTCTCCCTAATTCTTTTATGAAATTGGAGGGGAAGCGAGAGAGGGGGGGGGGGGGAGTTGACAGACAGACAGACAGAGAAAAAGCGAGAAAGCGGAAGAGAGAGACAGTTAACAGAGAAAGAGAGAGAGAAGGTGGTGCTTTCTATTTCATGGTTGGTTGGTTTAATTCTTAATGCACTGTTTTTGACAATAATTTTCATTCGGTAAAAGGCAAATTACCGCTCTCTCTCTCTCTCTCTCTCTCTCTCTCTCTCTCTCTCTCTCTCTCTCTCTCTCTCTCTCTCTCTCTCTTCTCTCTCTCTCTCTCTCTCTCTCTCTCTCTCTCTCTCTCTCTCTCTCTCTCTCGACACTCGGTGGTGTCCCTTGGCGCAAGCGACAAGTTGTCTTGAGAGTTGCTCTGACAAAATTTGCTTCAAACTCGCCACAATGACCATTGTTGGATTACCAACACATGTGGAAGGCATCCTAGCCACCCTGCTGTCAGACCACCAAGTTAAATCCTGGAAAGTGGCTGCTGAGGGACAGGACACAGTTTTTGTACTTCGACTGAGCGCCACTGAACACGACAAAGCAGCCGCCATTACAACGGCTCCCACTGGACAGTGGAGGAAAAAATCAGCAGCACAAATCCGCCGAGATAGACACAGAGCAGAGCAAAGAAGATCACAGGTGGGCGTTAATTCTTGTCATGGCCATCCTGGCTTTCAAAACGAATTACCAAAAGACATTTCTCTTGATCCCGATACACAAAATCAAAACGATGCAGTGTCAAAGGTTGTGAGAAATGACAGCGCAAAACAACAACATGCCAGCACAGAGAGCGCACGTGAAACACGCAGTCTAGCCGATCCAACACAGCACGTTTCTGGCCATTGTGACACTGCAAGGTCAGCCACGTGCGAGAGTGTCAGCTCAGAGGTGTGTTGTGCTGTGACGTCACCGGTAGCAGACGATGAAACCACTACAGCGGAACTGGCAGTAACCGACCGAGAATTTGAACCAGACGATATATACGATCTAGCCTCAAACTGTTCAAAAAACGTTCAACTGAAAGCAAGACTATTAAACAGAAACAGAAACCGCACTCTCAAAAAAGTAGTATGTGAAAGGAAAGGAGGAAAGAAACAGCTGATTGCAAGGGGAGACGACTACGTGTTGTCATATGACTGCGAAACAGCCGAGACCACGTCGTACCGACAAGAGGAAGACATGCCCCCAACTATCCGGCGCCTGCCCCAAGTCGACCGCAACGCATTTCGAGAAGAAATTGACCATCTCACTGCTAATCTGCAGGTCATTTCTACACTGGTACAATGCTACCTGTGTGCCATGCCAGACTGACTCTTTTCGCTGAACTACGTGCACACACATTTCATCTGAGTTTTTGTCAAACCGCGATCGGTATTGATAATAGCGAGTTGAAAACGGAACAGTTATTTCCTGACTTGGAATACAAGTTGGATGCCTCCGAACGATGCATTGTGTTTGTAACGGACTGTAACCAATGTGAACACTGATGGTCGCTTATCGTTCGATTTCCCAAACCCCACGTACCCTTTCGCAATGGAACCTGTGTTTACGCGAATAAACATTCTGACTTCTGACTTCTGACTGACTTCTCTCTCTCTCTCTCTCTCTCTCGCTCTCTCTTGCCACCCAAGGTCTTCATTAAAACTTAAAAGATAGCTTAATTTTTCCTTTGAGGTATTTGGCAGGATATTTATATTTGAGTTTATAAACTGAGTCAGGGGTTGAAAGTGGCATGAGTTCAAATCACACTCCAAAGTCAAATGAGCAATGGTGAGGTCGGATTGACAGGTGCATTTAAGCTCTAGAAATTGGTAGTTCCCAGCTTCTGCCCTTAGGCGGTTAATCCTTTTTATTACACGTGGGCATGCATTATAGGTGTTCATCTGTTTTGATGGGGCTTCCCGAATGAGCCAGCCAGAGCTTATATCCGTGTGCATATATTTGTTCCTCTATTCTCTCCAGAGAAGCGAGTCTGTAAGGCTACTGATCTCAGAGGCAGACAATGGCCGGTCTACCTCGGAGGCGCCTATGCCTTGGGCAGCTTCTTTAGCGGCTTTGTCCGCTTTCTCGTTGCCAGGCACGTTCACGTGTGCTGGACACCAGACCAGGTTAATCGCGCTTCCTTTTTTATATTTAGTCAAGTTTTGACTAAATATTTTAACATCGAGGGGGAATCGAAACGAGGGTCGTGGTGTATGTGCGTGTGTGTGTGCGTGCGTGCGTGTGTGTGTGTGTCTGTGTGTGTGTGTGTGTGTAGAGCGATTCAGACTAAACTACTGGACCGATCTTTATGAAATTTGACATGAGAGTTCCTGGGTATGAAATCCCCGAACGTTTTTTTCATTTTTTTTATAAATGTCTTTGATGACGTCATATCCGGCTTTTCGTGAAAGTTGAGGCGGCACTGTCACGCCCTCATTTTTCAACCAAATTGGTTGAAATTTTGGTCAAGTAATCTTCGACAAAGCCCGGACTTCGGTATTGCATTTCAGCTTGGTGGCTTAAAAATTAATTGATGACTTTGGTCATTAAAAATCTGAAAATTGTAAAAAAAAATAAAAATTTATAAAACGATCCAAATTTACGTTTATCTTATTCTCCATCATTTGCTGATTCCAAAAACATATAAATATGTTATATTCGGATTAAAAACAAGCTCTGAAAATTAAATATATAAAAATTATTATCAAAATTAAATTGTCCAAATCAATTTAAAAACACTTTCATCTTATTCCTTGTCGGTTCCTGATTCCAAAAACATATAGATATGATATGTTTGGATTAAAAACACGCTCAGAAAGTTAAAACAAAGAGAGGTACAGAAAAGCGTGCTATCCTTCTTAGCGCAACTACTACCCCGCTCTTCTTGTCAATTTCACTGCCTTTGCCATGAGCGGTGGACTGACGATGCTACGAGTATACGGTCTTGCTGAAAAATGGCATTGCGTTCAGTTTCATTCTGTGAGTTCGACAGCTACTTGACTAAATATTGTATTTTCGCCTTACGCGACTTGTTTTATAATTTTATTTGCCAGCTCCTTTATGGCAATGACGAGATCATGTCTTTTTGATCTTTTGTTAGATCTTAATGCTTCAATGGCTTCTTTGGAGTCAGAGAATATAGCTATCTTTTGAGGAGGAGTGTTCTTGAGATTAAGATGAACAAGCGACATGCAGATGGCAAGGAGCTCAGCTGAGAAGATCGAGTTTCTGTTGCACAGTTTAAATTTCCCAGTCATGTCATCGCTGGGGATTACAAAAGCTGCGCCAGCCTTCTTGTCATCCAACACTGACCCGTCTGTGTAAACATGAACATGGCCTTTGTATACAATATCAATGTGCTCAAGGGCTTGTATCCTGAGTAATAACTGATCATCCTTTGTAGCTGTGCAATATTCTGTGTCAAAATTCATTTCTTTCATTGTCCATGAGGGATCACGAGATATGGGGTTTTGGGCCACATCATTTGGGTCGACACTGATTTCACTAAAGAGTGAAGCATTGAATTGAACCAGTGAGGTGAAAGTAGTGCCAAAGTGGGCCTTTTTGTTTTGGACATGGTTGTAATGCGGTTGTAGCTCCTCTTTTGTTGAGTTTTGCACTGTGTTGGCTCGAACATTGTAATCTGCGCAGCACTTACGTCGCCACATGTCAAGAGGGAGGAATCCTGCTTGGTGGTATACAATGGCCTGCTTTGAATGCCTTGGGTGTCCAAGGGCAAGCCGAAGGGCACGACATTCCGCTGACTGTAGCTTATCAAGCCATTTTCGAGCCGACGAGAAGGCCTCCTGTCCATATGATAGTCGTGATCTTATAAGAGCTCTGGTGATGTTTGTTAGAATAACTGGGCACTTTGCCCATGGTTGGGCAGCCAGTATTTTAAGAAGGTTGATGGTCTTATTTGCTTTGCTTAAAAGATACTTTAAGTGAGCGGTCCATAGTCCATTTGAGGTGAAAAGTACGCCCAGATATTTCACCTGCTGACTGGGTGAGACAACAGATTTATCTAGTGAGAACTGTATCTTTTCTCGATCTTCCAGTTTTCTGTTTGTAAAGACAACGAATACAGTTTTCTCGGCAGAGAGAGTGAAGCCATTCTCCCGCATATAGTTCGCAATGTTATCTATAGCTGTTTGCCACTCTTTAGAGAATTTGTGTTCTGTTTTATAGGTTTTGTTTTGATACTCTTTGCATAGAGCAATATCATCCGCATAAAGCGTCAGTTCAGCTCCATGTGTTTTAATTGTCGATATGTCATGCAGCATAATGCTAAAAAGCAGTGGTGCTATTACTGAGCCCTGTGGCACTCCCATGTCAACTTTGCGAGTGGATGATTTGGCACCTTTATAATCAGTTTGAAAGGATCTGTTCAGTAGAAAGCTTTTTATGTATTGAAACATATTACCACTGATGCCTAATTGCTTCAATTTGAACAACAATCAAAAAAGACAGCAAAGAGAGACTTCTTGCGTGAGAGAGCTTTCTTAATTTTGGAGGACAGTTTTACAATGTGATCCGAGACACCCCTGCCTCGACGGAAACCGGCTTGACACAGGGGTATTACCTTTTTTCTTTCCATTTCATCTTCTAGTCTGAATTTTAGTATTCTTTCATAGATTTTGCTCAGATGGGAGGTCAGAGATATAGGGCGCCAGTTGGAAGGGTCAGCTCTTGGTTTTCCAGGCTTTAAAATGGGGATCACAACAGCCTCTTTCCAAGCTGTGGGAATCAGGCCAGACTTCCAGCATGTTGAATACAAATCCAGTAAAAGATTTAATCCTTGGTTTGGTAAATGTTGTATGACCTGATAGTTTATTGGATCAGAACCACAGGCGGATCGGACTTTTGTCACCGATGCTATAGCCGTTTTCAGTTCTTGAATGGATAAGGGAGCATTTATTTTTAAGGAAGGGTTGAGTTCTGGGTCGTTTAAGTCATGTTTATCCTCCCACTTCTTACGGAAGAGTTCCTGCTAAGCTCTAATCCTCAGCATCCTCTTCTTTTGAAGAACTCTATCGTTGTCGTTTTGGCACAGGTTTTAAAAATTTTTTACGTTTTTCTGTGCCGATTTCTGCTACGGACGATTGGCCGTCTGGCTCTCTGCCGTCCGTCTTTGCCTCTAAGGCTGTCGTTTTACGAATACGAATACTTTATTATCTCATACAGAGAAATTTCAGTGTCGTTTTACGACTATTTCGGCTCCAGAGTCTAGTGCTCTGGGTCCGGTAATATGTAGCTAGTCATCGGTCGGCTGACCGTGAAACTGACGGTGGGTCGACGTTGAACCGCAAAAGTCAGTAATATGAGCGCGAACAACTGCCGGTCCAACTGAAAACAGTCGCCCGACTGCGGTTGGGCTTACAGGCACCTTTTTCGGTCGATCGACCGCAGTGTCTCTACTTGTTTTAACTTTCTGAGCGTGTTTTTAATCCAAACATATCATATCTATATGTTTTTAGAATCAGGAACCGACAAGGAATAAGATGAAAATGTTTTTAAATTGATTCCGATAATTTAATTTTGATAATAATTTTTTTATATTTAATTTTCAGAGCTTGTTTTTAATTCAAATATAACATATTTATATGTTTTTGGAATCAGCAAATGATGGAGAATAAGATGAACGTAAATTTGGATCGTTTTCTAAAAACAATATTTTTTTTACATTTTTCAGATTTTTAATGATCAAATTTTCTCACCCTGTCCTTTACCACCCCCCCCCCCCCCCCCAAAAAAAAAAAAATTGAGTTTGGAAAAAAAAAGTTTAGGGTCGGCGCCGAAATTTTTTTTCTTTTGCTTATTTCCAGAAATAGATTCCCTCGTTCGCGAGGCTTTGCCGCGGCGGACATCGTCGCCAGCTCTGCCCCCGCCTGGGGGTTAGGCGACGTTCTCTCCTGGGCGTCTTTTGATGCCTGTGCCTTCAGACTCCGGGTCTTCTCTGGACCAGGCTGCTGTCCGCCGTGACTTTTCTGGACGGTCCCGCGGGGACCTTCTTCTCCTCTTCCTGGCCGGCATTTGTTGCCTTCCGCTTGCGGTAGCGCAACAGTGCATGTCCCTCCGGGGATCCGGTCACAGCAAGGTTAGTGTCTGCAGCAGCCGTTTACGGCAGCTGCTCTTCCGGTTCCCGGAAGCAGAGGTTCACCGGCTAGTGCACAGGCTACTGTCACGTCCGGTAGAGCTTCGACTTACGTCAGCAGTCGTCCGCGACAGCTGCTTCCAGCTTTAGCCGGAAGTAAGAGGTTCACCGGCTAGTGCACAGACTACTGTCACGTCCGGTTCGAGCTTCGACTTACGTCAGCAGTCGTCCGCGACAGCTGCTTCCAGCTTTTGCCGGAAGTAAGAGGTTCACCGGCTAGTGCACAGACTACTGTCACGTCCGGTTCGAGCTTCGACTTACGTCAGCAGTCGTCCGCGGCAGCTGCTTCTGGCTCCGGCCGGAAGTAAAAGGTGTTTGACTCAAGGTCAAACAGGTCATTCCTTGAGTGCACAGGCTACTGTCACTTCCGGTTTGACTCAAGGTCATACAGGTCATTCCTTGAGTGCACAGGCTACTGCCACTTCAGGTTTGACTGAAGGTCATACAGGTCATTCCTCGGGTGCACAGGCTACTGTCATTTCCGGCTTGAATCAAGGTCATACAGGTCATTCCTCGAGCGCACAGGCTAATGAGCGAGGTTTGGCGTCAACTAAGGTGACTCGAGTCGAACCGGAGGTCGCAAAAACTCGGTCCGGTACGACTGGAGTGACGTCACCGGTTAACCAACTTTCAACCTTGCTTCCTGCGTAGGGTCTCTCCAGTTCCAAGATGGCTGCCAAGGCGAGGTGAGAAACTTCTGCAAATATTTTTTGACAAAGTTACGGATTGTGAGAAGACATTTGTTGTAAATCACTTAGCCTTTCAAAAATTAAGGATACTGGGTTGGATACTGTCTTGGTTTTAATGCATTTTATTTTAGCAGTGATGTTTATTTTGGGAAGAAATGAGGTCAACAGGAGTTTGGGTGCGATTTCGGCTCAAATGTACTTTAGCGCCCTGAACTTTTACCCGGCTGTTTTGCGCTCGATTTTCACGCTCACTTCTTCATTGACGTTCGAATCGATAGTTCGATGTTTTGGCATTACATTCACATCAACAATAAAACAGTACTGCTTGTTCATCATCGTCGTCCATCAACTCTCCACAACAGTAAATCCGTAACGCGCTTGTCGCCATCTTGTTGCAAGGGACGCGACTGGACACAACCCAACAGCATTTCCGCGAAGAAAAAAACCAGACATGTGCAGTGACCCTACCGTAGCTCAACCCTGTTCCTCGCGAAAACTCGCTCAATGTCACTTCTGGTTTGACTCAAGGTCATACAGGTCATTCCTCGAGTGCACAGGCTACTGTCACTTCCGGTTCGACTAAAGGTCATACAGGTCATTCCTCGGGTGCACAGGCTACTGTCACTTCTGGTTTGAATCAAGGTCGTACAGGTCATTCTTCGAGTGCACAGGCTACTGTCACTCCCGGTGACTCAAGGTCATACAGGTCATTCCTTGAGTGCACAGGCTACTGTCACTTCTGGTTTGACTGAAGGTCATACAGGTCATCCCTCGAGTGCACATGCTACTGTCACTTTCGGTTTGACTCAAGGTCATATCTACGGGTTTCTGGGCTTCAGCCCTCACTCTGTGCAGCAACAGATCTGGCATAGCGCTGCTGTTTCAGCTGCCCTTCCGACTCTGCACGGATTTTCCGGTTCATTTCCTGCCGCTTCCTCTGGATCGTCAGGGAACGTTGGACACGGTTTGCCCTTCGGGCATACGGGCCTCTGACCTCAGGCGAGCTAGCAGCTGCCACACACTTTGGTGGTGGGTTCGGCTGATCCCCTCACTCCCTGGCCTTCGGTTTTAGATGCCTTTTCGATAAGGACTGGTTCCCAGTCGGCGAGAGAGAGGGAAGGCTACGTCCGTTTTAAGGTTTCTCCTTTGGTGGCCGTTTTACTCTCTCCCAGCTTTACCAAACCCTTTCTTCCGGCAGCGGCTGCCTCTAGTGCCGGTTTCTTTACTGTCCTCACGGCCAGCTATGGAATTCGCACGGGTTTGGTTTGCCTCTCCTGCGCAGGCTTCTTCTTTCGGGCCATTAGCGGCTCAGAGGAAGTTGCCTTTGCCCAAGACGTCCCGGAATTTGCGGTCTTTGTTTGCCCTTCCGCGTGCACCTTTGCTGGTCGCGCCGGATCTCCTTCGGTTGTACGAAGCCTTTGGGGAACAATTTCAGTCCCTCGCTCTCTGAGCGGACTCTCTTCCCCATGGAGGAAATGGGCAGACAGTTTTCGGAACTCGCTTCCTTTTCGGAGACACTCCTTTACGGAGCCCTTGGTGACCTTTACACTCAGTAAAGAGCAGGACGCAGGGGACGCTTTATCCACCTTTGCTAGGGTGAATTTAGAACAGAGAAGGTTGTCCTCTCTGCACATTGTCCTTTCGGTCATGTACAGACGGGTTTTGTTTCTCTCCCATGCCTAGCTTTATGCGGAATCAACGAGAAACTCCCTTAGTTCTTCACCTTTGGTGGATGGGTCTCTTCGGCCTCCTGGCTTTGGAGGTCAGGAGGTTGGAGATAGAGACTCATATCATAGGGACCTTCAGGTCTCTTCCTTTGCTCTTCAAGCTTTGAAGCAGCAAAACAGGCTCTACTTGAGCAGACTCAGCCCTTTCAGGCTAAGTCCTCAGCTCAGGCTTTAACCGGAGAGGTTGTTCTTTCTCAGACGTTGTAGTCGGTATTGGAACAACAGCTGGCCTTAGGGCATCCGGGTTTTTTAGCCTATGCTGGCGCAACAGCCATTCCTCCCGTTGGCGGTGGTGGCTGTTGTTTGTTTTTATGGACTCGGTCCTAGTGGGTCTTTCGCCGAGTTGGACTCTGTCTTTCTCTAGCGATCGGACTTGTTCGAGTGTTTCGTCCAAGCTTAAGGTTTACTTGAGTTGGCCTCGGAAGTTACATTCAGATTTTCCTGAGTTTGCATTGGTTTTGGCAATGCATGGTGAGGAGCCTTTCTTGTGGCCTATCACTTTCTCAGCTTTATTGGCTAACCCTCTCCTTTCGGCAAAGGGTCTAGTTAATGTTCCGGGTTTCTGGGTGCGGGCTTTTAGCCCAGCATCTTTTAGGGCCGGCCTACGGGCGTTACGGCGCTCAGCCTTAGCCCAGGTAATAGTCTCTTGACTGGCATGGGCAACTACGGTCTCCGTGTCCCTAGAATTTGTGTCTCCCTCTTCTCCCTCATCCTGGCATGAGGCGAGTCGGGGCGACTTCCGGTGGTTTGGGTTGCCTGTTACGGTCTCCCGTCTACCACTTACAACTATTACGGACGCTTGCCAGTTGTTTTCCGTGTCTGACGCTCGATTCTGAGGTAATCAGACGCGTTTGGCTTTTCAGCTAAACTCAGGAATTCTTTTTTCTGGGTTTGGTCTGCCGCGAATTTTATTTCGGGCCCTTTCCCTAAGAACTCTTGTTCAGGGACTCTTATGGCTGGTTGGCTTCACGGTTTTCCGTTTTCCTTTCCAGTCTTGTTTTCTGGTTTAGGTTTGTGAGTTTCATTCAATTACCTACAAGCAGACTGCTCTGCGAACACTGACTTTTTGTCATTTCGTTTAGGGTCACCGGTCACATCAAGCTTTGGCCACGGCGGTTTCCGCTTTCTGGTGCTTACGCACTATCTTAGGTCGCTGCTTCCTCTTTTTTACCCCTCTCTCTGCTTTCGCAGGGTCCGGTAGAGGACGACTGGTGACCGTCTCCTTTTGAGATTTTTTCATTGAGTTGGACTCTTACTCACGGAGCATTTCCAGGCCATTAGCATTTCTTCCAATAGAAAGGGGGGGGGGTCAGCTTGTCTTTCCTTCTACTCGGCTCGGGTTTATTCAAGGCTTGGGTCTTTTTCCGGACTGTTTTACGGTTCAGGAGATTGGAAGAAGTGCTCGGCACAGCTTACCGGCTCTCTGATGTTGTCTTTCGCATTTTTTGCCTGAGAGACATTGCGGCCGTCAATCAGGATGGTTCTCGGTCCTCTTTCTGTCATTTGGCAGTGGGCCAGTCCCTGGCAAGGGTTTTAGAGTGAGTTAGATGTTTTCTTTCTCACCGGGTCCTTTCCTGACTTTTGGCAGTGGGCCAGTTTTTGGCAAGGGATTTTCTTTCCTTCCGCCTTGGCGTAGCTATCTGCTATCTTTCCCCTCCGCTCGGCCCGAGCTCTTTTTCCAGGGCCTGGGCCCCATCCTCGGCCGTTTTACGGTCTAGGAGGTTGGATGACGTCCTGCGCACAGCTTACTGGCGCTTGGCTTTCGTCTTTATCAGTTTTCGTAGAGAGACATTGCTGCTGTCTGGCAGTATGGATCTCGGTCCATTACTGCCTTGGTGGCAGCTGGAGGATGTCTCTCCAGAACTTAAGAGTGAGTTTGAACTTTTTGATCTTACCCACCACCTTGTTGGAGTTATCTGCTAATCATGTGATTCGGAGTAAGAATATGTAATTTAATTGAACATTTTTAATTAAATTTTCATTTGATTAATATACTTACCCGAATCACATGGGTAATTCCCTCCCGCCTGCCCCGCTTTATAGTTTCTTAGTATTATATAAGTCGATTGATCTGTGTATCATGTGACCAGGCACCACTAGTGACGTAGTCCACCCACTAATGGGAGTCAACCGCGGGTGGCAAGTACCATGGTGCTGTCACTTTTTTAGTTGGGGTTGCTTCCCTTATACTTAGACGGGTAAGCTTTTATCAGGACCTAGGCATCTCCAAGTGTGTCAATGCTAATCATGTGATTCGGGTAAGTATATTAATCAAATGAAAATTTAATTAAAAATGTTCAATATTTGGATTAACAACAAGCTCTGAAAATTAAATATATAAAAATTATTATCAAAATTAAATTGTCCAAATCAATTTAGAAACACTTTCATCTTATTCCTTGTCGGTTCCTGATTCTAAAAACATATAGATATGATATGTTTGGATTAAAAACACGCTCAGAAAGTTAAAACGAAGAGAGGTACAGAAAAGCGCGCGTGCTATCCTTCCCAGCGCAACTACTACCCCGCTCTTCTTGTCAATTTCACTGCCTATGCCGTGAGCGGTGGACTGACGATGCTACGAGTATACGGTCTTGCTACGTTGCATTGCGTTCAGTTTCATTCTGTGAGTTCGACAGCTACTTGACTAAATGTTGTATTTTCGCCTTACGCGACTTGTTAATTTATCTGACACAACGCACCAGTCCGTTGTTAATCCGAGAGTGGGACTAACCAAGGTTATGTCAATGGCGGAGGGGTGTTGGTTTGAGATATCGGGTATTCTGGTTGCTGATCCGTCATTTAGTAAGTACACATTTGATTGCGTTATATAGGTGGCAAGGCTCTTTCCCACGGCACATGTCTGATCGGGGAAGTTGGCATCCCACAGGGGGTTTCGGCCATTAACATCTCCGATCACCCAGGTGCGTCTTCCGTCGAGCTCTGAGAGCCAGCTGAAAATCGGGCCTTTGGTAATGTTTCTGTTATATATGTTTAATAGGAAGATGGATGGGCCATCATTCAGCAGAAGTTCAACTAGGTTTTAATGTATTTTTGTGTCGGCCGGAACAGGGGTTGGGTGAACATTGTACTTCAGATTGTCTCTGACATAGGTTACTGTGTACTTGATAGTTTGTGCTCCGCTCGTATCATCAACCTGATAATCTGTGACGGGTGGGTAAAAGAAACCAGATATGAAGGGGAGTTTTCCCGCATGACAGAGTGGGGACTGTATCAATAATACATTGAACATGTTGTTTTGGTTAAGATAATTAATAAGGTACGGTAGAGCAGTATTAAGGGAACGACAGTTCCACTGCAGTATATTTACTCTGGAATCCATTTCAATCACAGAAGACCTAAAGTCTGATGTGACCGTTTGATCTGCCCCTCAACTTTCTATGATGTCATTGTGTTGTCAAGGGGTTGAGACTCTGTTACAGATCTGCCTCCCTGAATGCCGAGAAGAGCGCATTGAGTGGTAAGTATCTTATTTAAAGCTGGTGGAGTTGGATTTTCCTTTGGCTTAAATATTTCAGTATATAGCCCTGTCAGAAGTGTCAGAACATTTTCGGGGCTTTCATTCGTTTTTGCTTCAATAAGTGCAGCTAGGATGCCAGTGACGAATTTGAACACCTCACCGCAGTTCTCGGCGCTCATCATCTTCATCTTAGCATAGCTTTCTTTTAAAATATGTTGTCTAAGGCAGTCTTCGGACTGTGGTTTTGGTGTGTTTTGTGTTTCATCTTCCTCAACAATCATCAACTTTGGTTCATCCATGAACAAGTCATCATAATCGTGTGTGGGGGAAGTTTGAGATTCTGCATCAGCAACCTTTTTTTTCATTGTTTGTTGTTGGCTGTTTGTTTGTCTTTGTTTTGTCTGCTGCTTTTGTGGGGGCCTTTTTTTACATTGTGTGTTGATTTTAGTTTCTGGGCAACAGTAGACTCCTTATTAATAGGGTTTATGTCAGTTCTTTGTCCAGGTCTCTGGAGGGCAATATTTTGTTCTGAAATGGGGTTTTATCACTTCGAGGGTTGCTTGGTCCGCCTTGATTTCCTGTGCGAATGCGGCTTGTTGTTGGTTCTGGCCAGACAGTGCTGTAATCCTGCTTTTCAATCTCAGCCACGAAAGCTGGGGAGGTAGCCAGGTTTCTCTTTGCTTTGCTGGCACCGCGAGGAGCACTTTTCCCCCCTGCCATTTTCAGCACCCAGCACTCATCGACTTCTGAATCAGAGTCATTAGATGTATCTGGGTCTTTCTTTTGTTTTTTCATTATTTCAAACGTTGCTCTTCTTATAGCTTCTGCATATGGGATGTATTTAGCTGCTCGGATTTTGTTTGCTGTTCTTCGGAGCACTAGCTCAGGACAGCTTAAGTAAGCTGCCGAGTGGGGACCGCCACAGTTTAGGCAGTGTTTGTCATTTGGACAGTTGTCAACTGGGTGGTCTTTCTTTTGACCGCATCTTGGGCATTTGTCTTGTCTGGCTTTACATTGTTTGGAGCCATGTCCCAATCTCTGGCACTTAGTACACCTTCTGACTGGGGCCACATAGGGTTCTACAGCAAAGAAGGTTTTCACTATCGTCACTGTATCTGGTAGCGTTTTCTTTAAAAAAGTGATTTTGACAGCTTGAGTAAGTTCCCCCTTCTGGTTTTTTAACCGCTGAAGAGATTTTACTTTCTCGAGAGATTGTTGAAGTTTATCAAGGACTTCAGAGAGTGGGATGGGTCTGATGACACCTTCCGTTGTTGCCTCTGGTATAGTGCATCTTATTTGCACTTGAGCGAGACTGGTGAGATTGGAAAGTTTATGTTGTTGTTTTTCATTGCAGCAGGCAATCAAGAATTTGCCAGAGGGTAGAGGTCGTACACCTTCTATCTGACCGACCGCGTCAACCAGAACACAACACTGGAGTGATGGCCCAAGTTTCGAGAACATAGCTGGACCTGTAGCCGCGTTGGTGAGAATGACTGGGTATTGTGCAAAGGTTGGAGGAAGACTTGGTGTCACCTTTTTTGACTTTGTGTGTCTAGGGGGCCCAGTTTTGACTGGTTGTGAGACTTTTGACTGTGGCTGAGGCAGAGCCTGTTCGGCATCACTGTTAGCAATGGGTGCTTTTTTCTTCCGCTGACGGCGGCGTTGAGTTTTAAAAATGTCATCGCCTTCTGTGCTTTGGGAAAGTTTGTGTGCGTGCCTGTGTGTGTTCTTAATCTAAGACAAATGTCGCCAATGTTTTTACAGAGTGACGTTAAATAAACGATTTTATCATTATCATGAGTCTGTATGTTCTGGCCTTCATCTGAAAAGCCATCACAGATTGAAAAGGGCTTAGAGATAAGCTCTAACTTCTCAATCCTGTTTGAGTGGACTTCGCCTCCAAAGGTGATTGTGGTGTTTCGGCACTCAGTTACATTGTCGACAAGTATGGACTCGACATGATATGATCAGGAATGGCATCTTTTTCGTGCTGTTCCCATTCCACGAATCTGGGAGGGACCTAAGCTTGGCGGGTCCATGGTTCGGACCCGGCGTACGGTGCGCCACTCAAGCCGGGTATTCGGCTCTACTTGCTACCCGGCGAAGCGGGTATTCATCTAGTACATCATACACACACACCGTCACACACACTCACACTGTCACTGCACACACACATGCACACACACACACACTGTGACTGACACTGACTGACCGTCACACACACACACACACACACACACACACACGGGCACACAGTGACACACACACCCCTTGAACTGACACACACACACGCACACACAACTGAACACACACATACACACACTGATCATCAGTTTATAAATGTGAAAAAAGTGCAGTGCACAAACATTTTTGGGGGTATCTCTTATTTTCTCTATAATTATGAGCCTTGTCACAGTACAGTGTACAAGAGAGACTGCATTGCCCGTGCGTTGAGCAGAGAAAGTAGGTCATTCTAAGCTGACTATTTAGCGCGGTCAGATTTTAGTTTTCTTCTATATTCCTTTGCACTTTTGCTGGGGTACTGGCCGAGTTAATCGTTTTCCCATGTGTGTGGGACCTGTAAGGAATTCGAAGCCGCAACTGACCACAGATAGGCCTTTGTTCTACTCCCCCCCCCCCCCTCCCCGAAACATCCGTCCGAGATGGTGGCTACTGACTGGACTTGCAACTTTCTCAACTTGTACAGTACGAACTGCAGTGACTCGAATTTGAGTTTTGGGATTTCTCTTGCTCTACCTTTTCTGATAATGTTTTACTTAGCTCGTGTTTAGATGCAATACATAATGTCTCTTTACATTTAGTCAAGTTTTGAATAAATGTTTTAACATAGAGGGGGAATCGAGACGAGTGTCGTGGTGTGTGTGTGTGTGTGTGTGTGTGTGTGTGTGTGTGTGTGTGTGTGTGTATGTGTGTGTGTGCGTGTGTGCGTGTGCATGTGTGTGTGTGTGTAGAGCGATTCAGAAAAAACTACTGAACCGATCTTTATGAAATTTTACATGAGAGTTCCTGGGAATGATATCCCCGGACATTTTTTTCTTTTATTTTCGATAAATACCTTTGATGACGTCATATCCAGCTTTTTGTAAAAGTTGAGGCGGCACTGTCACACCCTCATTGTTCAATCAAATTAATTCCCGCAGTGGGGCACTGCGGTTATGAAATTAAAAGCCCCTCCTGTTTTTGGAACCGCAGGAGCTTTCTAGTTTGCTGTTAGGTAGATTTTTGGTTCCTCTTTCCTGTCATGCTCTCTTTTTCTTCATGAATTCTTTTCTTTTTTCTGCCTTCTTGCTCATTCACCTGTATTTTTTCCAAAAATCTCTTCTCTTGCCGCTTGTCTCGCGATTCATGTATAGTTTAATCTGTTAGTGTTCTGATGTAAGTCCAGCAGTAGATAGGTTAAGCCTATTTTAACATACTGGAAACTGGTAATCTTCCAGTAGGTATTAATTTAGTTTTACTAAAGCCTGCTGGGACACAAGTAATGGGTTAGTGCATTTGTAAACAGGAATCGCTTGACAAGTGGCCCCCTTCATCCCCCCCTTCCTCGTCCTGATATGGCTCTGCGTAGTCGGCTGGACGTTAAGCAACAAATAAAATAAATAAAAAAAACAACAAACAAACAATCAAATTAATTGAAATTTTAGTCAAGCAATCTTCGACAAAGGCCGAACTTCGGTATTGCATTTCAGCTTGGTGGCTTGAAAATTAACTAATGACTTTGGCCATTAAAAATCTGAAATTGTAAAAAAAATAATTGTTTTATAAAACGATCCAAATTTACGTTCATCTTATTCTTCATCATTGTCTGATTCAAAAAAACATATATAAATATGTTATATTTGGATTAAAAACAAGCTCTGAAAATTAAAAATATAAAAATTATGGATTGTTGTTATCATTTACATAAAAACTTATCTGTTAATCCAAACAATGATATAATTACTGTGATGTTCTTAACTACACTTTAACATGGAATGTATGTATGTATGTATGTATGTAGGTATGTATGTAGGTATGTATGTAGGTATGTATGCATGTGTATTGGTGTGTCGGTGTGTCAGGTGTGCAAGAAAAAAGGGTATTTTTTATCATGGGTTTTATGAATTTTCTTCTCTTATTCTTTTATAATTATTAATTAATGACCTATATGTGCTGATGACCAATTTAATTTCCTTTGTTGGATCAATAGAATGTTATGAGTTATGAGTTATGAGTTAAAATTACATTTTTGAAATCAATTTAAAAACACTTTCATCTTATTCCTTGTCGGTTCCTGATTCCAAAAACATAGAGATATGATATGTTTGAATTAAAAACACGCTCAGAAAGTTAAAACGAAGAGAGGTACAGAAAAGCGTGCTATCCTTCTCAGCGCAACTACTACCCCGCTCTTCTTGTCAATTCCACTGCCTTTGCCACGAGCGGTGGACTGACGACGATGCTACGAATATACGGTCTTGCTGAAAAATTGCATTGCGTTCAGTTTCATTCTGTGAGTTCGACAGCTTGACTAAATGTTGTATTTTCGCCATACGCGACTTGTTTTGTTTTAGGATCGATTTTGATAATGATTAAGAAAGGAGAATAGCCGGTGTTAGTTTTACAGTCGGTTTTATGAAGTTTGAGTAAAGAAGTGCGTGGTTTTTACCCTCCCTTTCGTTTTCCTTCCCCTTCTTTAGTTTGCTATTATTGTGCTATCTTTTCCTGCTTCTACACACACATACACACACACACACACACACACACACACACACACACACACACACACACACACACACACACACACACACACACACACACAAATCGAATCTAAAACTAAAGAGCCGAAATGGCTGCACTCTAACTCATCTTTGATCTGCCAAAAAACAAATCAATCAATCATTTACACATGGATCAGAGGCAATGATATGGCTGACAGAGAAGCAAATGAGGCTGTTACAGATCAAACAGCATTTCATGACATAAAATTAACAAAGACGGGAGCAAAACACAAAATGGCCAATGTTGCCTGGCGTCACTGGGAAACAGAATTAAAAATAGAAGGCAATGCTCATGGTTGGCTTATTCTGCCCCGACAAGCAAAACAAAACAGGCCTACACTCCCCACCTCCCTCCTTAAATTACATGTACTTCGCAGCAATTGCACGGATGGATGCGCTCACAAGTGCTTTCCCCGTCTCTGTGAATGTGGAAAGTTTATATCTTTTTTACACCTCTTTGACCGCTGCCAATCACTCCAACAAGACTTCCGCAACCTGAGGAGCTCCTGTGCTACACACCCTTGTCAACGAACACAAACTGAAACCCCATGAGTTTTTTTTTTTTTTTAGATAAACATTGCACGCTTCAATGGAAGCTAGCATACACCCGGGGTGCGTTGCATAGGTAGAGCGCCACAGAACGTTTGCGAATGTTTTCTATGCAACGCATAGTTTTGTTGTGGTGCTCGCGAGCGTTAGCAAGCGCTCGGTCACTGAAGCGTAACAATTGCGAACGCTCGCCGAGAATGGTCAAGGAAACGGGGGTTTGCAGGGAGCATTCCGGAGCATTCTGTAACGTACCTGAGAGGTGGCACGCCAAAAACTATTGCACTGTACTGAGCTTTCCGGTTGACTCTCTCTCTCTCTCTCTTTCTTCCTTTCTTTCTCTCCCTTTCTTTCTCTCTCTCTCACTCACACACACATACACACACATACGTGTCTGAGGGGGGGATCTCTGGACATTAGCCGCAAAGAAAAATGTGTTATATCTGGACTTGTTTATTGCTAAAGCTACAGAAACGGAGTGCGAGTATAAACATGTGTCGGACTTTAAGAATACTTTTTGAGAATTTTTTTTTTTAAAACACTCATTATTGAAAGTTACACACCCAAAAATAGAGATTCTGAAACACGTGTTATATCTGGACATCCGCCACCTAAAAGTGAATGATAGCCGGACATAATTATGACCGGAAAGCTGTAAATACTATCAACTTTATCAAAATAGCGTTACATATGCGTGGTAGTACAAAAAAGCTACCAGTAATCCAGAATTATTAAAAAAAAAAATAGGAGGTGGGGGGGGGGGGGGGTAATTTTTTTTTTTTTTTTTTTTTTTTTTTGCGCATGAAAAGACTTAAGGCCATATTCTCGTTACAAAACCGGGGGGGGGGGGGGGGGGGGGGTATTTTTTTTTTTTTTTTTTTTTTTTTTTTTTTTTGCGCATGAAAAGACTTTAGGCCGGATTTTCGTTACAAAACTAAAGCTTAGTTTAAAAAAAAAAAAAAAAAAAAAAAATTTTAATAAAAAAAAATATTTTTTTTTTAAATAAAAAAAATAAAAAAAAATTTAACCTAATAAGAATGTTTGTTAGCATGAATTAAGGTCGTGTCGCAATTTTTCAACCAAGACAAAAAATTTTATTTAGAAAATTATATTCCGAATAATGTTCAATCTTTTAAATTTGTGTGTGTTAAAATTAAATGGCGGGATGGGGTGTTGGTAACCAAACCAACACTTTATTTCGCAAAGCTAGCGTGCACAGCTAGAGATTGTATTCTTTGATTTTGAATTTTTGTTTGTTTGTTTGCTTAACGCCCAGCCGACCACGAAGGGCCATATCAGGGCGGTGCTGCTTTGACATATAACGTGCGCCACACACAAGACAGAAGTCGCAGCACAGGCTTCATGTCTCACCCAGTCACATTATTTTGACACCGGACCAACCAGTCCTGGCACTAACCCCATAATGCCAGACGCCAGGCGGAGCAGCCACTAGATTGCCAATTTTAAAGTCTTAGGTATGACCCGGCCGGGGTTCGAACCCACGACCTCCCGATCACGGGGCGGACGCCTTACTTCATTGTCTGTTTGATATGAGGATCGATACTTGATCTTTTTATCGTGCTTTAAAAGATTCAAGGATTGTTTGCGTTTGCTTGATCACACTACGGACTGGGTGGCCGAGTGGTAACGCACTTGCGCTCGGAAGCAAGAGGTTGCGAGTTCGACCCTGGGTCAGGGCGTTAGCAATTTTCTCCCCCCTTTCCTAACCTAGGTGGTGGGTTCAAGTGCTAGTCTTTCGGATGAGACGAAAAACCGAGGTCCCTTCGTGTACACTACATTGGGGTGTGCACGTTAAAGATCCCACGATTGTCAAAAGGGTCTTTCCTGGCAAAATTGCATAGGCATAGATAACAAAATTGTCCATCAAAATACCCGTGAAACTTGGAATAATAGGCCGTAAAAATTAGGATATGCGCCGAAATGGCTGCGATCTGCTGGTCGATGTGAATGCGTGATGTATTGTGTAAAAAATTCTATCTCACACGGCATAAATAGATCCCTGCGCCTCGAGTCAGAGTCTGGAGATACGCGCGCGATATAAGACTTGAATCATATAACTAAGAACACGAGAGACTAAAAACACGAACACGCTATATTCCAACATCGGACGACTACCATTCGTGAATAACTTGATGGTTGAAAATGCAGATCTGCTAATATGCACTGCCATTACTTGTTTAAGACATGCACGGATCATATCACAAACGTGTGCTATTCCCTATAACTGAAACGTTAAAGCACCCTCACAAAAACACACTAGTAATTAATATCACAGTGGGAAGTATCCTCTTGAGCTTATACTTTAAAACGCTATTTAGCTTTGGTTCCTCAATGTTTGTTTGATGTTTGTTTGTTTTCAGGAGGGGGGGAGAGAGAGAGAGAGAGAGAGAGAGAGAGAGAGAGAGAGCGAGAGCATGAGTAACCATTGAATGCCATTTTCAGGTGTCATTTTTTCTTACTTGTTAATGTTTTGATTTCAAGGGAAATTGTGTTTTGATTTCAAGGGAAATTGTTTTTGATGGTTACAAAATATAATGATTACACTTACAGGCGAATGACACAACGTGTCCTGTTCCCTGCCACACACAGTCTTCAGTTCTTTGTCACTCATAGTGTTGAATTTACTGTCACAAACACACTCACAGCCACAGTCACACACCCTCACTTGGCGAAAACAGACTTTCTTTCTTTATTTGGTGTTTAACGTCGTTTTCAACCACGAAGGTTATATCGCGACGGGGAAAGGGGGGGAGATGGGATAGAGCCACTTGTCAATTGTTTCTTGTTCACAAAAGCACTAATCAAAAATTTGCTCCAGGGGCTTGCAACGTAGTACAATATATTACCTTACTGGGAGAATGCAAGTTTCCAGTAAAAAGGACTTAACATTTCTTACATACTGCTTGACTAAAATCTTTACAAAAATTGACTATATTCTATACAAGAAACACTTAACAAGGGTAAAAGGAGAAACAGAATCCGTTAGTCGCCTCTTACCACATGCTGGGGAGCATCGGGTAAATTCTTTCTCGTCCCAACCAATATGGGACTCCCCCTAACCCGCGGGGGTAGCGAAAACAAACACAATTCTCAAGAATCAAGTAAGCAACATATATTTTGCAAACCATAATCTGTACTGAGGTTCAATGGGAACCACATTTTTAGAGCAAAAGTTTAAAACAACACAAGAAGACTTAAAAATGTTTTCCTACTGGACAGAGCAAATACACGTAACAATGCTGCGGGTCCATACAAAAGTCATGATCAATGGGAGTTATCCACAACCCAGACAATCTCATACAAAGGACAGCTGTCATGACATCTGTCAGTGCAGACGTCCACATATTTACACCAAAAAGAAACAAGGTAAACCAGAAAACAAGAAGAGCAAACGCTCGATCGAGTCACTTTCGCAGTTCTGAATATTATATGAGGCATCAGATGGACAGGAAGAAATTGCTATTCACAACACAATGAGTCACGTTCACATAAAATTTGAGCCCGGTCACTTTTATAGTTTCCGAGAAAAGCCCAACGTTAAGTTGTGTGTTGCCGAACAGAAAAGGCTAGTTATCTCCCTTGTTTTTCTGATAACGTTCGTAAAAGGCTACAGATGTAAATACTTTGATGTAAAGAATAATCCTACAAAGTTTCAATCACATCCGATGAACTTTGTCAAAGATATAAAATGTCTAATTTTTCCTTTGACGCTGACCTGTGACCTTGAAAAAGGTCAAAGGTCAACGAAACCATCGTTAAAGTGTAGAGGTCATTGGAGGTCACGACTAAACAAAATATGAGCCCGATCGCTTTGATAGTTTCCGAGAAAAGATATAAAATGTTTAATTTTTCCTTTGACGCTGACCTGTGACCTTGAAAAAGGTCAAAGGTCAACGAAACCATCGTTAAAGTGTAGAGGTCATTGGAGGTCACGACTAAACAAAATATGAGCCCGATCGCTTTGATAGTTTCCGAGAAAAGTCCAACGTTAAGGTGGTGTCTACGGACGGCCGGCGGACGGCCGGCCGGACAGACTAACACTGACCGATTACATAGAGTCACTTTTTCTCAAGTGACTCAAAAATCATGAAACATAATCAAGTGATACTGTAATCCGAATCAATTTTCACTTCAAAATTTGTGTCATACCAAATGTTTAGAGCAAAAGTTTAAAACAACACAAGAGATTTGAAAAGGTTTTCCAACTGCATGGGTGGGAGCAAAAAATCTGTGCTTTACGAAAAAAAAAAGTGTATGACCGGGGGGCTTGTAACCACTTTGCTTGTCGACAAAAATATTTCTTTTAACTTCCCTCAAAGTATTAAACAATGGCGACTGCACGTGAGAGGGAACAATAAAGAGACCAAAAAGCAATGTACTCACGTTAAAATGACGAACACGGAACAAATAACAGGGACGTTTCGACCTAAGGGTCTTCTTCAGGCACAAAAACACAAAAGTACACACACAAAAAAGAAGAAGAAAGACGATAGAACAAATAAAGAGGAGAACAACTGACAAAACAACTGCACTGCACAAACCAAAGTGCAGTTTTCCCTCAAAGTGACAGGAAACTGCGGGAAATGGAATTAATATTACAGTAGGAAGTAACAGTTAAATTTAGTACATGTGCTTCATGTGTTCTTTTCATTTGCCACTTTATCTTTAATTTGGGTCCAGGATCTCCCTTCCAGTGTTTGGCTGCCTGCAATGCCCAACAAAATTTGTTTCTTTCCTGGAAGCTTTCCTCCCAAAATGGAAGCTTGAAAAAGCTTCCTCACGGCCTTCTCTTCTTCTCTCGAGAACTTGCTGTAGTTCCCTGAAACAGAAATTGACAGCTGTTCCTCAAAATGCCTTTGTTGTACATGCTAAAGACTACAAAAAATGAGCACCCAAAAAATCACACCTTCCATGGAGACAATAACGTACAAAATACAAAATAAAAAACAATACTGACAAAAATACATAATTCCCAGGCCTTCAAAGTGAGAGGAAAAGAAAAAAAACAGAATGATACAGCTAACGGGCGGGGATATAGCTCAGTTGGTAGCGCGCTGGATTTGTATTCAGTTGGCCGCTGTCAGCGTGAGTTCGATCCCAGGTTCGGCGGAAATTTATTTCACAGAGTCAACTTTGTGTGCAGACTCTCTTCGGTGTCCGAACCTCCCCCCGTGTACACTACATTGGGTGTGCACGTTAAAGATCCCACGATTGACAAAAGGGTCTTTCCTGGCAAAATTGCTTAGGCACAGTTAATAATTGTCTACCTATACCCGTGTGACTTGGAATAATAGGCCGTGAAAGTTTGTTTGTTTGTTTATTTGTTGCTTAACGTCCAGCCGACTACGCAGAGCCATATCAGGACGAGGAAGGGGGGGATGAAGGGGGCCACTTGTCAAGCGATTCCTGTTTACAATGCACAATCATCATCACTCAGAAAAAGATTTCATCTACGGCATCACTGCAGAGGCCAGAACTGTACCCACGGAATATGCGCGATATAAGACTCATTGATTGATTGAACAGAGCTAACCATATCTAAAACATAGTAAACGACTCCCAACATGAAAAAATGGTTATTTTGAGTCCCCGGCCCCCTTCAGTGAATCTGGATCACATTTTGTAAAACCGCAACAAACATTATTGAGTTTTTGGAGCGCTGTGGCAACTTTAAAACTTTTAATTTGACCCCTACCTTGTTTAATGACTGCCAGATTACCTAACGACTTCTGAATCACACACACATTGAAAGCATTGACAAGGTTTTTGATGATGATTAAATGTTATAATTAGCTCATTATATAAATTTGGAAGCAAGCAAAGCTCGCTGTCCACTATTTCTTGCTGGAGGGCATAGAAAGGTAAAACAAGAAGGGCAAAGCCCATACGACTCACATGCTTTACACATTTTTCCTACCAAAATACATGTGACCTTGACCCAAGGTCAAGGTCATCCAAGGTCATGCAACACAAAGCTGTTAATTCAAGACATAGGAAGTACAATGGTGCTTATTGGCTCTTTCTACCATGAGATATGGTCACTTTTAGTGGTTCACTACCTTATTTTGGTCACATTTCATAAGGGTCAAAGTGACCTTGACCTTGATCATATGTGACCAAATGTGTCTCATGAAGAAAGCATAACATGTGCCCCACATAATTTTTAAGTTTGAAACAGTTATCTTCCATAGTTCAGGGTCAAGGTCACTTCAAAATATGTATACAATCCAACTTTGAAGAGCTCCTGTGACCTTGACCTTGGAGCAAGGTAAACCAAACTGGTATCAAAAGATGGGGCTTACTTTGCCCTATATATCATATATAGGTGAGGTATTCAATCTCAAAAACTTCAGAGAAAATGGGAAAAATGTGGAAAAATAGCTGTTTTTAGGCAACATTTATGGCCCCTGCGACCTTGACCTTGAAGCAAGGTCAAGATGCTATGTATGTTTTTTGGGGGCCTTGTCATCATACACCATCTTGCCAAATTTGGTACTGATAGACTGAATAGTGTCCAAGAAATATCCAACGTTAAAGTTTTTCGGACGGACGGACGTCCGGACGACTCGGGTGAGTACATAGACTCACTTTTGCTTCGCATGTGAGTAAAAAAAAACCCACCATGTTGGTTGGATTTAAAAATTATTTTGTGGGGTGTGTATTAATACAAGGAAATGGAACGAATATGATAAAATAAAATAATCAACAAGAACAACCCAAAAATCAATGAGACCATGAATTGCATCAAAGACAGGTTAGAATTTGTGTAGTGTGACTCCTCTTTTATGGTGCATTACACTGAAGAGCACTGAAGAGCAACCGCCCTGATATTATACGTTATTTGCGTTTTTGACCAAAATATGACATTTTACACACATCTCGACAGTCATTGTTCACCTCGACTGCTAGCGCAGTCTCGGAGAACAATGACTGTCTTGATCTGTGTAAAATGTCATATTTTGGTCAAAAACGCAAATAACATTTATTTATCGATTGCATTCCTTTCAGGTACTGACTTTGTTGTTTTAACGATTGAACGAGCACACACACACTTGCAATCAAACACATAAGCTTCATATTTGGGCGTTTCAGGTTGGCCGAAACTTCAAAGGAACTACAAAACACACGTCATGTACTGACTTTGTTGTTGTTTTGACATTGAACAGCACACACACATGCAATCAAACACATGACGTGTGTTTTGTAGTTCCTTTGAAGTTTCGGTCAACCTGAAACGCCAAAATATGAAGTTTTGTATGCCTCTGACGTCACATGGCTCAAAGAAGGGAAATCCAATGTCCAATCGATACATAACCCTTTGTGGTGGACTGGGCATTAAGCAAACATACAAACAAAGAGACTGAAGAGCGCAAGTCTGCTGTATGTACACTGAGCACAAAAAGTTAAGTTCTGTGAAATTTGGAGAGCCTGCAGCTACCCAGCAAAAACACCATTAAAACCATTGATTTTTTGCTGTTTTTCAGTTTTGTGGTCGCTCTGTTTTACACACTAGATCAGCCTGACAGCGCGACAGATTTGAACGAAATTTGTATGAACCATTAGGTAAGACACCAAATAAACTTTCGAATGTAAAAAATGTAAAATATTCAGTTTAAGTCACTGTTTCAACGGTTGAAAGTGAATCAAGCCATCAAAAAACACAATTTTTGAGAGTAGATGTGGTCACGGACCAGTGACATCATACCCAGATATTGCTCAGATTCCAGAAACACATTTTTGAGCAGAAGAAAGACTGATTTTCAAATTCACGTATATTTCTGACCAAATAACTGCTGTTATCTGGGGTATACCATTGAAAAAAATATCCTTTACTTTTTTGTGCTCAGTGTATCAGTGCACGGCAATGAAAGTCACAAAGTTAAAAAGTGTGTGGAGTTGTACCTGCAATGTGTGGCCTCTCCGATGAGAGACCACATATCCCTTTTAAGGCACAGTAAGCCTCCCGCAAACCATCAAAGACACACAGTACAAACACCCTTTTGTTTGAACACTCACCGCTTGAGAATATCTGAGGTGCCTTACGTAAAGAGCCAGCAATTTTCAATGAATTTATTTTTGCATGGTTTATCTAACGCCATAGCCATCGTGGACCCCGGGGTGTGATCAACTTTCCTTTTTTTTCACAATCTAGTCGTCAGTTTCTGATTTCAATGCGACTCGCCTTATCTGCATCAGAACATTATCGTGTAACTCTGAATCTAAAATGCAACAACGACTGCGAGTCACACAAACTTAACGGTGGAGTTGGCTTCAAAGAAGCAAGTTCAATGCAAAAAATGTGTCTGCTTCGGGAAACACTTCTTTGCGTGACAAGCTTCCGGACTCCCTTTTTGTCCATTTTTCAAAACTTCGAGTTGTACTGATCTTTTTTGATGAAAAACAAATCTTTTAGGATTAATGAATGCTTGTGTTACAAGTCGTCAATTTATTATTTAGATTTTAGTACTAGCGCCAAAAAGCGTCTGATTTTGGTACTAGACAATCCTGCAGGCCATGCAAAAATAAAATCTTAAAAAAATGCTAGCTCTTTACGGAGGGTACTTAGGATGTTCGCAAGCGGTGAGTGTTTAAATGAAAGGGTGTTTGTACTGTGCGTAAAAAACCTGGCAATGTCTGTTCAGAAACTGATAGTTTACGTAAACCAGAGTGTGCTGACGCTTTCTGTTGTCCATTTGTCTATTATCCCTACCAAAATTACCCGTCAACATGACAGGCCACCTTCAATTTAAGGACACTTCTGGCAAGTCATTGCAGGTACCCCTGTACTATCTTTTGCAATCAGTATATAAGAAAACTAGCTATTGTAGTCTAAAAATCAGTACTGGCACAATGGTGCACAAGTGCTTTCATGACCACTTGTGATCTGGTTTAGCTCCTTGCAGGACACATACCAATTAATTCCGTCTCTGCCATGGTTTCGGATGATCAAGAGGGCCTGCGAGCGTTGGGGCTCCGGAAGAGCCTGGGCCGCAGCAACATCTGCCTCCTCGCTGTGGCTTTTTATGAGGTGCCGGTTGAGGTGTTGAGCAAAGTACTTTTCGCAGAAGATACAAAAGTATCGCTTGCCCTCTGTCTGGATTTTGACTCCTGAAACCCATGATACTTGAATAATGAAGTTGGAAACTACATCACAAAAGAAAGGAAAAAGAGGGGTTAGTTTAAAGGTCCTTATAATAATAACAAAATATATATATATATATACAAGTGCCGACCTTCAACAGGGTCAGGACAGCATCCCCCCAACTATTAGAGAACAATTCCAAAATTCTTTCACAGTAACAAAAACTATGTTCCTTGTTTATAAAAAATAATGACACACCTTTTATTCGCAGTTATAGCAACAACAAAGAAAACTGCCTGAAATGGAAGAGGGGGAAGACCAAATTGAATCAAATCTTATTTTACAAGGTTTGTGGCATAAGCATTACAGAAATTCTTTCTTTTTCATACTACTCTAATCATATATACACACGGACATACAAATAGAACAGAGAGAGAAAGATAATGGTTTATATTACTAAGGCCACAGACCCATATACAAACCAATGGGGGTGAGAGAGAGAGAGAGAGAGAAAGAGAGAGAGAGAGAGAGAGAGAGAGAGAGAGAGAGATTGAGAGAGAGAGAGAAAGACAGAGAGAAAGAGACGGACAGTGAGAGAGAGAGAGAGAGAGAAAGATAGATGGGTTTTTTTCCCAACTATTGGTTTTTTGGGGGGTACTCCTTTTTTTATGTCAGGTCGATTTGGGGGGTACCCTTGCTTGAGCATCGTCATGTGACCACTGTGAAAGAAATTTTTGATCAGGAAAAAGTACCACAGAGTCAAGTGGGGTGCCTTTACTGGCCTAATAGGATTGAATGAAATGAAATGGGGATGAATGCCTTAAACATATTGCAGTAGAAGTTTAGGCAACTCTCATTCATCCCATAAACATTCTCAGTCACTGAAGACATGCGTGCATACCTTTGCTTGTATTTTCCTCCGGTGATGTCGGGCTTTTGGTACCTGCATACAGAATGAAAGTAAATTAAAACTTGTGCATGCTTAGTTTGAAATTGAACAGATCATGAACCAGGTACCAAAAATATATACCGGCACGGTTGGCCTAGTGGTAAGGTGTCCGCCCCGTGATTGGGAGGTCGTGGGTTCGAACCCCGGCCGGGTCATACCTAAGACTTTAAAATTGGCAATCTAGTGGCTGCTCCGCCTGGCGTCTGGCATTATGGGGTTAGTGCTAGGACTGGTTGGTCCGGTGTCAGAATAATGAGACTGAGTGAGACATGAAGCCTGTGCTGCGATTTCTGTCTTGTGTGTGGCGCACGTTATATGTCAAAGCAGCACCACCCTGATATGGCCCTTCGTGGTCGGCAAACAAACAAACAACCAAAAAGATATAAACACCAAAACGCTTTTGTATGACGGCTTACTAGTGCCAGAACCTAAGGTTACCATTTTCACGTGAAAATTAGTAAATAACAGTGTTAATTACTTATTTTCAATTTTGCCTCGTTTTTGGTCACAGTAGTCGGACTTTAAGAGTCCGCACTGAGAGGCTACAACGTCCGTCAAACATCACTCTCACAATATTTCTGAAATATCTTTTAATAGAAGGCCTTATCGAGCAAGTTATCCGACGGGAAGATGCATGTCAGTTTTCTGCAATAGCACTTTCCTTAACGTTGTTTTGGGTAACTTAAAAAAGAATAATCGAGCCCAAAAACTTTTGAATCGAAGCTGCTTTTAGCAGACGGACTTTTGATCAGCTGTGCTCACACACTTTCACATATATCTTTCAATATAATTCCTTATTCGACAAGTTGTCAGGCAGACAGCTGTGCCTCATATTCATTTACACTACAACACTCATACATCTGCTTTGTAGTGTATTACTATTAGTGAAAGACAATTGATCCAAAAATGTTCGAATCGAGAGAGGAAAAATGGCGTGTGGCGGACGTGTGCTAAAGGTCCGACCACTAGCAGACTGATCTGTTCGGTCTAGGCTAACACACTTTCACAAATGTCTTTCGATAGAATTCGTTATTCAACAAGTTGTCGGACACACAGTTGTATGTCACTGTTATCTACACTGTAACACATGCGTTCAGCTCTTATTGTTAATTTGCATCGGATTAATAGTCTACCAGCCAGCCTTCTATGTCATGTATGAAACCTGGAAATGACCCTGTTCCTGTAAATTTTTATGACGGAAATGTAATCTATAGGGTACGGAGAGTCAAATTAGCTTGGTTGCCTAAAGTTGCACTTTGGGAAATTCTCAGAATCCAAGATGGCCGCCCAACGGTCATCTTGAAGATGGTCAATATGTAACTTTTGATCCAGATGGGCTAAAGAGTCGTGTAATACCTCAATATAGGGTTTTTTGATGTCGGCGAGTTCATTTCTGAGGTTGGTTTGTCAATCCTGTCAACAGAATCCAAGATGGCCGCCAAGATGGCCGTCAAAAATATAAAAAAACACATTTCTCGCCATATCTGGGTTTCTAAAGCAGCTAGATTCATGATCTTAGTGCTGACCATGTTTCCAAAGGCTGGGAAGCCGTTCTGATATCACCCAGATGCAAGATGGCTGCCAAGATGGCAGGTAAACGTCATTCACGCTCAAATCAATGTCACACAAAAATAAGGAAAACGCCATATTGTTTGTCTTTTGTCTGAAAGAACATGTTAGCATCCAGTTAAAGAGGCAACTTTCAGAAAAGCCGATGGGTCTCGATGGTGGGGATGGACAGAAGGAGAGCAAGCACAAAGAGGAAGGTGAAAGAAGGCGAGCGATCGACGCAGCAGACCGGACGAAGATTGCAGAGGAACTGCAGAAGTACTCGCACCCTCTCATTGTTGAGTCCACTGCAGACCTGTTTACCCCCATAAGTGTTTTGGAGTAATGCTCAGCCCCAAAAATAGTAATCCTGGCACAAAAATAGTAATCATCCAGCATTCGTCGCCAATTACAACGCACATGACAACTGTGTCTGCGAAACGCAATCATGCACTGTTATCCATCATTCACAAAAAAACACATCAGTCAGTTTTTGTAGTCATCATAATTTCAAAGAAGATCACATCAAAAGCACATGCATCACTGATTCTTTTTCTTTTGCTCATAGTAGGCCTTTTTCAGTGTGTCAAGCGCTTCTCTACTGTACTTGCGCTTGCCGAATGAGTGAGGGCGAGACTTCACCACTAGAATAAGGCTCTCCAGCGTCTCATCAGACAGACATGATCTCTGGTCAGTCCTGTGCTTTTTCACCCCATTTTGCCATTGAAAAAAACCAATGCCAAACATGTGAATTGATAAATAAAAAAAAAGATTAAAAAAAATTAATATTTTTTTATTTATGAAAATTGTAGTCTTGACACGGATAGCGGATGGCGTATTTTGCAGCAGAAAATCGTAATAAATTACGCCAAAATCGTAAGGGTAAACAGGTCTGCCACTGACCTGTACAACATCGTCAACGGGCAGATCGCGCCAGCAAAAGTAGGCCTAAATGTCCAAGATGCACTCAAGATCGGCAGCACTCAAAGTGAACAGTTCGCCGCTTCGCTTCACAGCACATTCCATGGCCCGATCGAGAGGAAAGTGAAGACCATGCAGGAGATGAAAAAGGTAGTGGTTGTGAAAGACAAGGCCATCTTGACATTGAACATTATTCGTACGGCTTCAGATCATTAGGCAACAACGTGGTGTGAAGGCGACAGACATCTTCAAGTACGAACTCAGTCCCGTACCTCCATCTCTCATCGACGAGTTCGGGAGTTTGAGGAAAGGAGACAAGGCTGTGCTCGTCAAGTGTCTTGGTGTGCCGGTCAACAACGCACCTGCACCAGACGTGGTGCTGGTCGACTCCTGTACCATGTTGTGTGGCCAGTTGCGGGGACAGCAGAGATTTTGTCGCGAGTTTCGTTTCGGCGCTCGACTGAGCCGCTATCCTCCAGCAGCACAGAAATGTGTGTTTGACAGGTACCATGAGAATCAGCCAACTGCGAAGGACCACGAGAGGATGAGGAGGGCAGGGGAAGGATCAAAGGACTTCCGTCTGACACCCACAACCCCCCTCCCACACAGAGAAGCTATCATGAAGAATGCCAACAACAAACGCCTCCTCAGCAACATCCTCTGTGGACATCCTCTGCAGAAACACGTGGAGCTTGTCAGCAGTTTCGATTGTCTTGTCACCCATGAGGAGGCGGATATCACGCTGTGGCAGCTACATGCTGAAGCTGCAGCAGGCGGCGGGGCGGAGACGATCAGGGTGCTGTGTGATGACACTGATGTGTTCGTCCTTCTCGTGTACTTGGCATGGAGGAAGAGGATACAGAAGAGCATCCAGATGGAGAAATGGGACGGCACGGTGCTTGACATTCGCGCAACAGTGGACAAATTGGGGGACAAGTGTGGTCAGCTACTCGGCATGCACGCCTTATCGGGCTGCGACACCGTGTCGTACCCCTGTTACAAGGGCAAGAAGTCGGCGCTCAAGGTGCTTGGAAACAGCGACATCCTAGGCCTGCAAGATGTCCTTGGGGAGCCAGACGTCAGTCATGACCAACTTAAGGCCACTGCCGACTCATTCTTCCTCGCGCTGTACAGTCAGAAGAAGGCCAAGTCCCGCAATGGTGCAAGATCCAGACTGTATCTGGGCAGGAAGAAACCACCACCTTTGAAGAGGCTACCACCAACCGATTGCAACCTGAGGCTGCATGCTCTCCGAGCACATCTGCAGATGATGTTGTGGAAAGCAGCAGACCATAAAGATCCACCAGCCGAGGCTCATGATATCCGCTGCTTTCGGAGGGATATCGATGAATCTGGTGCTGTGACACAATCGCTGTCTAATGCGCCGATAGCACCGCAGCAGCTCTCAGATGTCGTGAGCTGTAGTTGCAGCGCCGAGGGGAAAGCGTGCAGCGAGAAGAAGTTGCAGTTGCCACAGTGGGAGACTTACGTGCACTAATACTGTTTATTGCGAGGGAGGATATGGCTGCTGCAGCGCTTACACGAAAGCATGAGCCTGTGGTGGAGGAGGAGGAAGAGGAGGAGGGAAGAAGAGAGGAAGAGGAGGAGAGGAGAGAGAGAAGGAAGAAGAAGAGGAGGAGTTTGTTGAAGACGACAGTAAGACGAGAAAGAAGCTGA
>NW_027126293.1:67500-75000 GCF_037325665.1 Littorina saxatilis | reverse complement strand
ACAAGAATGATTGTTTATAATAATAACAATAACAAATAAAAAATCAACTTTATTTTGTTATTTAAAATGATTTCATTTTCTTCCAGGCATCCACCTGTTAAAGATTTAAGACACACATTTTAATCACAATTACTAGTATTAAGGCAATACGGAATGTGATCGACATTTACCTACGTACATTAACTAAATCACTGTCTTTTATTGACATGACATTACTTATATATCACAATAATACTATTGAACTATAATTAATGTACAGGGCCCTGCGTGTGTTGCGTTGAAGAGGGAATCGTGATGACAATCACCCACTTCCTCCGTGTTAATCAACACTTAATCTTCATCAATTAACCTGCTGTCAACTGCCAAGAGAGGAAGGGGGTAAACTAAAACATATCCTTTGGAGAATTAAAATCTAAACATTTCTGTCGTTTTTAAGGCGTTGTATTTGTTTGCACGGTATAATGCAAAAGGCACAAAACAACACGAACAGATCAACAAACCCGTCAATTGCAATATTTGCCTTCAGGCTCGACTTTCCTTCCAAACAAATCGTTGTTTTCACAAGCGATTGAAGACATAAAGGCAATTTGTTTGTTTGTTTCTTTGCTTAACGCCCAGCCGACCACGAAGGGGCATATCAGGGCGGTGCTGCTTTGACATAACGTGCGCCACACACAAGACAGAAGTCGCAGCACAGGCTTCATGTCTCACCCAGTCACATTATTCTGACACCGGACCAACCAGTTCTAGCACTAACCCCATAATGCCAGACGCCAGGCGGAGCAGCCACTAGATTGCCAATTTTAAAGTCTTAGGTATGACCCGGCCGGGGTTCGAACCCACGACCTCCCGATCACGGGGCGGACGCCTTACCACTAGGCCAACCGTGCCGGTCATAAAGGCAATCCTTCATTGAGCCCGAAGTCGACTTTTCGAAGACTTCGCGAAATCTTAATACCAAACATTCAGTGCTTCGTCCGGTCAGCTTCGCGAAATCTTAATACCAAACATTCAGTGCTTCGTCCGGTCAGCTTCGCGAAATCTTAATACCAAACATTCAGTGCTTCGTCCGGTCAGCTTCGCCAAATCTTAATACCAAACATTCAGTGCTTCGTCCGGTCAGCTTCGCGAAATCTTAATACCAAACATTCAGTGCTTCGTCCCGTCAGCTTCGCGAAATCTTAATACCAAACATTCAGTGCTTCGTCCGGTCAGCTTCGCGAAATTTTAATACCAAACATTCAGTGCTTCGTCCCGTCAGCTTCGCGAAATCTTAATACCAAACATTCAGTGCTTCGTCCGGTCAGCTTCGCGAAATCTTAATACCAAACATTCAGTGCTTCGTCCGGTCAGCTTCGCGAAATCTTAATACCAAACATTCAGTGCTTCGTCCCGTCAGCTTCGCGAAATCTTAATACCAAACATTCAGTGCTTCGTCCGGTCAGCTTCGCGAAATGTTAATACCAAACATTCAGTGCTTCGTCCCGTCAGCTTCGCGAAATCTTAATACCAAACATTCAGTGCTTCGTCCGGTCAGCTTCGCGAAATGTTAATACCAAACATTCAGCGCTTCGTCTCGTCAGCTTCGCGAAATGTTAATATCAAACATTCAGCGCTTCGTCCCGTCAGCTTCGCGAAATCTTAATACCAAACATTCAGTGCTTCGTCCGGTCAGCTTCGCGAAATCTTAATACCAAACATTCAGTGCTTCGTCCGGTCAGCTTCGCGAAATCTTAATACCAAACATTCAGTGCTTCGTCCGGTCAGCTCCGCGAAATGTTAATACCAAACATTCAGTGCTTCGTCCGGTCAGCTCCGCGAAATCTTAATACCAAACATTCAGTGCTTCGTCCGGTCAGCTTCGCGAAGTATATTTCGCGCAGTCGACTTCGCCCAGTTAATGACATGATTTAGCTTAGACATCGAGCTTACTCTTCAACGACAGGCGTAGGCTTGTCTCCCCTGAAGACCATGACGCGGGCTTCACGTGCGGGTTGCGTCCCTTGGTTGTCCAGAAAGGAGAGCACCTGTTGCTTGGCGGGGATCAGGAGGTCGACGATGAAGATGTTGGACGTGTTGACGGCCGCGGTGTCAGCGGGCGCCAGGTTGATGTCTGTCTGTTTCGCCAAGAACTCGTGGAGTCGCCTGTACTCCGCTATAGTTAAGTCGTGGAAAGGACTCGGCTCGCTCGGGTCCCCGGAAGTCAGCAGCCCGCCATCTTGCGAAGGGCAGGGGAGAGCACTCCCCGCACTCTCCTCGAGTTCCTTGTTCTTGATGACGACAGTGGCGATAAAGGCGACCGCAAGCCCGACGCAGGCGATGCCCATAACCATTGTCGAACATCGCCAGAAGCCGATGCTACGACGGTACTTCCCAGCGTCGTCCATGGTGGTGTGGTAATCACAGGAGGGAGGGTGACGGCTGCTGGAAGGACGTTGTCTGTGGCGGGGAGGGCAAAGGAACAGCCTCGGACTGTCAGGAAGGAACAGAATGCAATGTAGACACATTGGGTCAACCACGTGGAGGAGTGTTAGTGCAAGCTTGAGATTGGTGCATTTGCCGTTGAGATACTAAAAAAAACGTATCTCATGTCATGAGCGATTGCAAGCAACAAAGGTTAGTGAGAGTAAAGCTTGTTACAACAGTTTGTTTGTTTGTTTGCTTAACGCCCAGCCGACCACGAAGGGCCATATCAGGGCGGTGCTGCTTTGACATTTAACGTGCGCCACACACAAGACAGAAGTCGCAGCACAGGCTTCATGTCTCACCCAGTCACATTATTCTGACACCGGACCAACCAGTCCTAGCACTAACCCCATAATGCCAGACGCCAGGCGGAGCAGCCACTAGATTGCCAATTTTAAAGTCTTAGGTATGACCCGGCCGGGGTTCGAACCCACGACCTCCCGATCACGGGGCGGACGCCTTACCACTAGGCCAACCGTGCCGGTGTGTTACAACAGTCGTTGATACACTTCATTGTTTCTAGTTTCAAAACACATAATTTTTAGCACACGCGCATGTTCTTATCACATCTCCAAACAGCATTCTGGAAGCTTTTCAGTACAGCTCAGATCACCATTCATTCAGATGTTATTCCAGAACATACTCTTCAGCGTTTGGATCTTACAGCGCGGCACATATCCAGAGATATTTAAGTGAGGCAGGCGTTTGCAAGAGAGTTTTGAAGAGACAGAAAAACGCAAAATGTTGCGACTATGACGAGCAATTCTGTGGACAGCTAGTGAAGCAATTGAACATATATGGTTTGTTTACATCTCGGGTTCAAGTCAGGGTAACATGTTAGGCGACTGTAAAAATCGCAACAGCAGTGAAGACGGCAGTATGACGAGGAAATCAGTTCAGAATCAATGTCGGGTGTTTGTTGCATTTAGCCATCACTATCCTCTCGATTCTAACTCCATTGTAAAACATGATCCCTAATGCCACACTGAATTCTATTCTTATCTGGACATTTGTATGCTACGCACTCCTCGGCACAGAACTTGATATTTCACCAGCGCTTTGTAAGGCTCGCTTCGTCCAAGAGCCAGTAGCGCACACGCGAAGAAGTTAGACAATCGCAACTGCGCAAGATGCAACATGGCACATATGTTTAATCAGCACCGACGATCCAGTTCCTTACATCATTTTACCAACCATACGATGGGAGCGTTCATTTGTGTGACAAAGAGTTCCATTATTTATCCCAAGTCGTGATCGTATTTGAAACACATGCTGAGATCAAATGCAAAGCCAACTCAGTCCAGCAACGGCCAGTGTCAACGAATGTCACCGAACGCACTTTTCGACTGTGCTTCCGGGTCAACAAGGCGGCTGTTATCAAGTGCGTTGGATACCGGTGTTATCTTCAACTGTCCCCTGGCCGGTCAGATATAGGTCAAATGTTAGGCACAGCTGATTATTTCAAATTGGCACAGGTCAAGTGTTAGGCAATGCTGATTATTCGCTGGTGGTGGTTTTACCTTCTTGGTGGTCGTTTGGTGTGTGAGCGTGTGTGTGTGTGTGTGTGTGTGTGTGTGTGTGTGTGTGCGTGTGTGTGTGTGTGCGTGTGTGTGTGTGTGTGTGTGTTTATGTGCGTGTGTGTGTGTGCGTGTGTGTGTGTGTTTGTGAAACCTTTGTTCTTATTTCGTGTTGTAATGAAAATTTAGTAAAGTAGTGTGGACAATAAACACCTATTTCCTCTTTTCACAAAATAGAAATATTCACAATGTTTGTTAAAACAGTAAAACTTGAAATGTTACGATTTAGCAGCTAGCGCTTAATGTGTTCTGGAAAAAAAAGACCGACGCATGTAAAATGCAACGTGTGCTCTTCGATGCTGTTCATAACGGAACACGTACACTCGAATCACGACGCTTTGGGCCAAATATTCCGATCAGACATTGTCAAAGAGCAGTTGTATGTACGACATACGGCAGTCAGATCCGGGAATGTTTCTCCCAACAGAAATGTGCTCTGTAGATCAGAATCGATGAATGTCTTAAAGTTTAGTAATCTTGTGCCATTGCGTATTATTTGCTGTTCCGGCAACAGAGAAGCCGTTTTAAACTTATCCTCTCAATTTAAGCAACATAAAGCACAAGTGTCCAGCGTTCCTTCTGCTTTAAACACTTTGTCCGCAAAAGCAAATGGCTTGAAAATGTCGATAGCAAAAGTAGACTGTTGAGATGCGTGTAGCCTTGCTGTGGAGCAAAATGCTGATAGCAAAACTAGACTGTTGAGATGCGTGTAGCCTTGCTGTGGAGCAAAATGCTGATAGCAAAACTAGACTGTTGAGATGCCGCTTGCGTGTCGCCTTGCTGTGGCAGCGAGAGAGAAAGTCTCAGTCTGATCACACCCAGCAATGAACATCAGAGCACGAGACTAACCAGTCAGTACTCCTTCTGTTTCAATCGTTTAACTGAAGGGAAAAGATGATACTATCTGAAGCAACCCGGGTCAGGAAGAAGCAACGACAGTGTTAATCCCGCCTTAAACTCTGTGTGAACCCTCCGGGCCACCCACGGTGATTATCGCTGTTTGGTCACAGTAGTGTGGGGACAGTTGCAATGCGATGACAGTGCAATCGCAGGGTTCAATCCCCTCTTATCACCTGCCCAGTTTCAGCGACACAAACGACGCACTGCCTATTATTTATGCCGCGATAGGGATTATGACGAGTACTTGGCCTGTTTTCCTTTCATGCAACGTGTCGCGGGCTGGGATAATCTGCAGTGCGTCGTCGGTCCTGCTGAAGTTACATATACTGTGAGCGGAGCCCCTTACTGACACGGAACGAGATGGAAGTTAATGTGTCAGTCAGCCTATCCTTGCAGTGGGTTTGACACCACTGTGTCGCCACACTGATAATGGCGTTCATCTTTCTGTCAGCTTTGATATATATGACTAAGAAGATTTGGTGTTGCATGTGTTTCCTGTGTGTGTGTGTGTGTGTGTGTGTGTGTGTGTGTGTGTGTGTGTGTGTGTGTGTGTGTGTGTGTGTATACATGTGTGTGACGGTGTGCTTGTCACGGTGTGTGTGTGTGTGTCAGTGTGTGTGTGTATGTGTGCGTTGTGTGCCAGTGTGTGTGTGTGTGTGTGTGCGTGCCTGTGTACGTGTGTGTATGCGTGCCTAGTAGTGTGCGAGTGTGCGTGCGTGAGTGTGCGAGCGCGCTTGCATAAATTCGAAAACATGTGCGTGTGTGCGTGTATGTTTGCGTGCGTCTGTGTGAGCGTGTGTATGTTTGGGTAGTAGTAGGCTGAGGAGTACGAGGAGGAGACACGGCAGGATGAGGTGGACTCAGAGGAAGGGGTAGTGGTACTGGGCTATGGTATAAGTTGCAGCAGTAAAGCAATCGTGCGGTACCGTCGTTGGGTGGAGGAAGGGGTAGTGGTACTGGGCTATGGTGTAAGTTGCAGTAGTAAAGCAATCGTGCGGTACCGTCGTTGGGTGGAGGAAGGGGTAGTGGTACTGGGCTATGGTGTAAGTTGCAGTAGTAAAGCAATCGTGCGGTACCATCGTTGGGTGGAGGAAGGGGTAGTGGTACTGGGCTATGGTGTAAGTTGCAGTAGTAAAGCAATCGTGCGGTACCGTCGTTGGGTGGAGGAAGGGGTAGTGGTACTGGGCTATGGTGTAAGTTGCAGTAGTAAAGCAATCGTGCGGTACCGTCGTTGGGTGGAGGAAGGGGTAGTGGTACTGGGCTATGGTGTAAGTTGCAGTAGTAAAGCAATCGTGCGGTACCATCGTTGGGTGGAGGAAGGGGTAGTGGTACTGGGCTATGGTGTAAGTTGCAGTAGTAAAGCAATCGTGCGGTACCGTCGTTGGGTGGAGGAAGGGGTAGTGGTACTGGGCTATGGTGTAAGTTGCAGTAGTAAAGCAATCGTGCGGTACCGTCGTTGGGTGGAGGAAGGGGTAGTGGTACTGGGCTATGGTATAAGTTGCAGCAGTAAAGCAATCGTGCGGTACCGTCGTTGCCCTGTAAAGATGACATGCACCACATACACGCACTTCACAAAATGTTCAAGTTGCCATGGCATGGTTCTGCCAGTGTGAAATCCTACATGTGTTCATATCATAACTTCACTTTGCCGCAAGAACATAAGATAGCCATCTATCTCCTAAGGAATATGTAGGCGAATAATGTATGCTGTATGACTCACCTTTGCTTCGCACGCGGTCGTTCACCTTTGACCTAGCTCGACTCGAGCGTCTTGTTTAAACAAACGGCAGCTGCATGGTGCTCTGTGTCGCGCTGCGGGATAATAATCTTGTTTAAAGTGTGTAACCTTGCAAGACTTCTTAGCAAAAACGCAAACGGCACGATTTGCTCAAATAACGCACTCAATAACGCACTCAGTTACTCAGGGGAAGTAACCCAGCTTGAAAGGTGTGGAGAGTGCTCTTTCTTTGCCTATTCTCAGACATTTGATTAAGGCCAAAAAAAATAGGTCTGTTTACGGTAACATAGGCCAAAAAAATATGGTCGGTAGGTCGGGATTTTTTTTTCTCTCTCCAAAAAAACATATTTTTACTCTTTTTTTTCCCAAATGCCAAAAAAAAGTCTAGGGTCGCGCGAAAAAAATAGGGTCGGTCGGGTTACCGTAAACAGACTATTTTTTTTTGGCCTCAGCTTTTAATACAGTTCCTTTTGCACAAGAGCCAGATTTCCCCAGATTTCCCCAGCACGGTAACATTATTTGTAAGGCAGGATCTAATGGCATAACTTTGGAGGTAATACGAGGGCCTTCTCCCTTAGGTGGTATCCCTTTAAACTCCACATATCAAGGCCTATAGTTATCGTATACAAACATAAGCCCGGAAAACCTTTTATATTTTTCTCACGCTTCTCAGTGATATCTGCTGTGTACATTATACGAGTTGGGTAGATGTAAAGTTACAACTGTGTAGATGGCCGTTAGACAAAGTTGTACGGACTCAATCTTTCTGTTTCACCTGTCGAGTGCATCTCTGAAAGGTATATCGACTGTACTGAATGC
>NW_027126293.1:52500-57500 GCF_037325665.1 Littorina saxatilis | reverse complement strand
ATCAAGTCTTGTTTATTCAGGAAGCAGCCTCTGGAACGCTCTTCCGGACGCCCTGCGGCAATCCACCAGCACGGATTCTTTTAGAACCAAATATTCTTTCCATTTAATGAACTCTATGAACAAATAAACTTGATTGGTTGGTATGTTTTCTTTGTATACAGTTGTTCATTATCGGAATTATGGTTTATTGTGACAAAATCACGAAGATTTGGCTCTGTAATACATTGTTTTGCTGAGCTAATGTATTGTTGGGTTACTTTCCGTTTATCTTCATTGCTTTACACCCAATTTTGAACACTACCTTATGATCTACAATGCTTCTACATAATGCGCTTCATGTACATAAACTTATATGTTCTACCATTAATGTTTTTATGTAACCTTTTTCTAGTCATAGTTATAGTAAAATAGTTTAGTCCCTCTTTAGGGCGAGGGCCAGATGCAAAAAAGCATATCTATGCTTATTCTTGTCACCCTCGAAAAATAAAGATTTGTCGTTGTCATTGTCATTGTCATTCTCTCTCTCTTACTCTCGTCTGTCTCTGTCTCTCTCTCACTCTTCTCTCTCCCTTTCTCTCTCTCTCTCAGTCTCTCTCTCTCTCTCTCTCTCTCTCTCTCTCTCTCTCTCTCTCTCTTTCTCTCTCTTTTGACTAGGTGTAAGGACAAAATGTATATCCTTGCATAACAAAAATCTATCAATCAATCAATCACTCTGTTTTATTTTAGGTCACATTATTTATAACCCCGGATATAATTATTGAATTCTACGTTACAGATCTATTTTTTATATTTAGTCAAGTTTTGACTAAATATTTTAACATCGAGGGGGAATCGAAACGAGGGTCGTGGTGTATGTGCGTGTGTGTGTGTGTGTGTGTGTGTGTAGAGCAATTCAGACTAAACTACTTGACCGATCTTTATGAAATTTGACATGAGAGTTCCTGGGTATAAAATCCCCGAACGTTTTTTTCATTTTTTTGATAAATGTCTTTGATGACGTCATATCCGGCTTTTCGTGAAAGTTGAGGCGGCACTGTCACGCCCTCATTTTTCAACCAAATTGGTTGAAATTTTGGTCAAGTACTCTTCGACGAAGCCCGGGGTTCGGTATTGCATTTCAGCTTGGTGGCTTAAAAATTAATTAATGACTTTGGTCATTAAAATCGGAAAATTGAAAAAAAAAACATTTTTATAAAACGATCCAAATTTACGTTTATCTTATTCTCCATTATTTGCTGATTCCAAAAACATATAAATATGTTATATTCGGATTAAAAACAAGCTCTGAAAATTAAATATATAAAAATTATTATCAACATTTTTTTTTTCGAAATCAATTTAAAAACACTTTCATCTTATTCCTTGTCGGTTCCTGATTCCAAAAATATATAGATATGATATGTTTGGATTAAAGGCAGAGTAAGCCTCCCGTAAACCATCACAGATACGGTCAGGCTTTTACACACAGTACAAACACCATTTCATTTAAACACTCACCAATTAAGAACATCCTAGGTGCCCTCCGTAAAGAGCGAACAATTTTCAAAGAATTTATTTTTGCGTGGTTTATCTTACCCCTGAGCCATCGTGAACCCGTGTGATCCAGTTTTCCCTTTTCACAATGCAGTCGTCATAGTTAGTCATTTGAATGCGACTCGACGTGAGCTTATCTACAATAGCACGTTTTTTTTATGCACGAAACAACGGCTGTGGTTCACAAGAACTCTAGCGATGGCTTTTGACTGTTGAGAGGAACGGCGATTTGCACTGATAAACCGGCCGTCGTCTGCTACGACCCTTGCGTGACCCTGCTTCCGGGCTTTTCTTTTTTTAAACTTTCACAACTTCGAATTGTTCTGATCTTGTCTTGATGAAAAACGAATTCTTTTATGATTAAAGAATGTTTGTGTAACAAGCTGTCAATTTATTATTTAGATTTTAAAAGTTAGGTCTAGCGCAAAAACGAGGCGCCGTTGTTGTTAACGGAACAAGTCTACGAAAATAAATTCTTTGAAAATGTCTCACGCTCGACAGAAAGCAGCCAGGATGTTCCCGTTCGGTGAGCGTTCAAATGGAAGTATGCTGGTACTGTATTTAGACGCTCGGGGAGCTCTGTGATGGTTTACGGGAGGCTTACTGTGCCTTTAAAAACACGCTCAGAAGGTTAAAAAGAATACAGATAAAGAAAAGCGTGCTATCCTTCTCAGCGCAACTACTACCCCGCTCTTCTTGTCAATTTCACTGCCAATGCATCGAGCTGTGGACTGACGATGCTACGAGTATACGGTCTTGCTGCGTTGCATTGCGTTCAGTTTCATTCTGTGAGTTCGACAGCTACTTGACTAAATGTTGTATTTTCGCCTTACGCGACTTGTTTTTTTTGTGTGTGTGTGGTTGTTTTCTTCCATACATTCGTAACTAACTATGCTGCCCTCTCCATGAAAATGTACATTTATCTGAACTTACTTATTGCATGTCTCAGCATCGATGTTTTCGTCCCACGCGCTTCATTCATAGTCTCACCTTATTTTTTTCTGTATTTTTTTTTCTTTTCTTTTTCTATTTCATTACATTTTTTTCTCTGTAAATCCTCCTGTTTTGATTAAGTTCCCCATACCCCCCTCCTACATTTTGTTCTTCTGGTTAATAATTATGTTGTCCACCATCATGAAAACTTGTGTAACTTAGCATTGTTATGGTCACGTCAAATAAGCATCTGCTTGAGTTCGTGTCCTAGCTGCATTTTTGTCAATTGTTTCATGTCATGTATTTTGAATAAAATTGTGTTTAAACCAACAAGTTCATCTTCAGAAATTCAAAAATTCAAATCAGTAATACATTTTCCAAAGACATGCGTGTTTCATGCAACTCTGTATATGTGTACACATGTGACTCTTGATGAGAACAACTATTCCTTGGGTTCGTTTTAGTTCTGTTATTCTTGAAGTGAAGCTGTGTATCCCGCCTTCAGCAGTTTATGTCAGGAATCAGGAGAGACTTGTTCTGGGCTTGCTGTTCTTTGTCCGTCGCACCTGAAACACAGTGCACTCTGTCATTTTTCTCACACCAGAATACAACTTGCACCAACCCATCAAAGTTTAGGATGCTTTATATTTTTTTGTGCGCTAACACATTTTGTGGATATTGTTATCTGTTGCTTCATGTAACGATGCACGAAGCCCACAAACATACACTATTTAATTTCTGTCCATCGATCGGGTTCTTGTTTCGACGCACGACGGGCGCGGTGGCCTAGTGGATAAGACATCAGCCTCCTAATCGGAAGGTCGTGAGTTCGAATCCCGGCCGCGGCCGCCTGGTGGGTTCAGGGTGGAGATTTGTCCAAACTCCCAGGTCCTGATAGTGCCCCTCGTGTGTACACGCAAGCACAAGACCACAAGTGCACACGGAAACGATCCTGTAATCCATGTCATAGTTCGGTGGGTTATAGAAACACGAAAATACCCAGCATGCTCCCCCCGGAGTCGGCGTATGGATGCCTGAATGGCGTTTAAAAACGGTCATACACGTAAACATCCACTCGTGCAAAAACACGAGTGAACGTTGGAGTTTCAGCCCATGACCAAAGAAAAAGAAGAAGAAGAAGAAGTTTCGACGCACGTTTACTTCGCCGTGTTTTTTCTAGTACAAGGGCAAGCAACCTTCCAAAACAGTGACGTACTACACAATACAACAGAAGTGTTGCTTCCCATCTGAACAAACCAAACGAACACGAGACCAAATCGTGAAAAGTACTAACCTGTTGTGTATGCCTTGTCCTTTCCGTCTGGCATGAGCAAGGCCTTGCCGTGAAACACACACCTGTGCAGCGTGACGTGGACGATGCCCAGACAGACACAGGTGATGGACAGTGCTCGGAATGTCCACCTGGCTCCGATCTTACTGAAGAGAGCTCCGGTCAACAGGCTGCCCAGTCCTTTACCTGAAGCGGGTCCGCAATTGCAAGGGTTATGACATGTTAACAAACGAACAGACAGGCGGACACACAGACACTTCAGCACGCATGCAGATAGAAGCGCAAATGCGCGCGCGTGCACACACACACACACACACACACACACACACACACACACACACACACACACACACACACACACACACACACTTTCACATACACCCACCAACACACACGCGCGCGCACACTGACACGCAACCACGCACATACACCCACCCACACACACAGACACACACATACAGACACACACACACACACACACACGCACACACACACACACACACACACACACACATGTACATGCGCACACGCACACACACACATGCACGCACGCACACACAGTTCACCCACCCACCCACCCACACACACACACACACACCCACACACACACACACACACAATACCACCACCACTTAGAACAAAAACAACAACAAAATACTAGCAACGACAGACGATTCCTTCACAAAGTTAGCAACTCTTGTTTCAATTGATTCTTTACACGACTTGATTTTGTCCTACTTTATTTTGTTAAGGCTTCAATGTTTTCAGGTCTTCATTTTAATATCGGGTCCTATTGAGAAAAAAAAGTTTAAAAAAAACACACACAAGATATATTCAAAGCAATCAAGGCACACCATATAATAACTTCGGAGATTTCGAGAAGTTACCACTAGTTCATAATTTTCATGTGTGTGTACTGACCAATGCCGAAGTTGAGACCGCTGACCAGTCCCTGCGTGGTTGCGGTCAGACCTGGCGGGGAGATGGAACTGGCGTGTGTGGTCACAGCAGACCACGTGACCCCAAAGGTCAGGCCGTGCACCCACTCAATAAACAGCACGTGCCAGGCGTTGCTAAGCAACGAATAGGCCATGAAGCGAGCGCTAAGAACGAGCAGGGTACAGCTCAGGCAGGCGATTGTCCCGAAACGGTTGATGAACGATCCGGAGATGAAGAAAAAGGGGATCTTGGAGGGAATGAAAATGCGAAAGTAAATTATTAATCATGGCAATAATGCATACTG
>NW_027126293.1:25000-47500 GCF_037325665.1 Littorina saxatilis | reverse complement strand
GGGTGGCATAGTAAGAGCCCCTTTTAGTGACCAAAGCTTTTTTCTCTAGCAATTACCTTGCTACTGACCAGCCTGATTTGCGACGATCAACTTTGTCTGATGTGTATCAGAGACTGTGTCTATGTTATGCAGTGTGTGCTCGCTATGATACCCTTTTCTTTCGCAAATATGAACATCAGAGCAACGAATCTCCGCCGATTCCGGCTTGCCGATCACTGGCATCTGATCATCAAATGAAACATATTTTTCATCGAATGTATATAAATTTTCATAATATGATTGTACTTCCTTTATTGTTGCATGTCTAATTTTTCCAAATTACAAAAATATTCACCGTCCGAAATCCATTGTATACGGGTTCTTATAATCATTCCGTCAATTTTCTTTTGTCGAATTGCAATTAATTCCTGTCTTTTCTTTTCCAAAATAAACAAAATATTTTCACTAAAAGTTGTCTCCAAATGTTTAATTTCGTCCACCAATTTACTTTCCCGCTGTACACTTTCTTTCTTTTTAAAGGATGCTTATGTCAATTTGTTGCCAACATGTGTAAATACATCGATCCGTGCAAATGGAAACAAATATGAAACGTTTGTTCAGTCACACACCACTACATTTTGAGTTGTTGTTAATGGGTCTGTGATTAAATAGCCTGCTGTTTCCCAAAAGCTAATTATCAACCCAACATCCTCCATTCTTCTCTCGTTTACCATTGTCCCCAGATACATCAGCAAGCAAAGTGCAAAAGCAAGCAAAACACTTCCATGGTTTTGTCTCTCGCTGCGTGCACATTGTTCTCAGCTACGAGCTGTCAGCTTTGTCATTCGACAAACAGCGTGGCGTCCATCAGGAAAATTTTCCATTTATATGTAATAAAGTGCTGTTATTGTTATTAGTATGTCACAGGTGGAGAGAGAGAGAGAGAGAGAGAGAGAGAGAGAGAGAGAGAGAGAGAGAGAGAGAGAGAGAGAGAGAGAGAGAGAGAGAGAGAGAGAGAAAGAGAGAGGGAGAGACCACCCATTGCACTCCGGTTGGACCGTACATAAAGAGAGACAAGACAAGACAAGACAAGACAAAATCTTTATTATCGAGGGTAATAGATAAGCAAGAATATTGCTTTTTTACATCCAGCCCTCGCCATAATATAGGGTCAACAAGAACAGAAAACAATATAATCAAATAACTATCACATCAAACTTAATACATTATATATATATATATAGATACAAATTTAAAAAAAAAATTGTCATGCTGCGTTTTAAGTACAATTTCCAATGATAAAAAGTGTCAATTTTTAAGATATCTTAATTTAGATCTGCATATTATTATAATTTTGTTTAACATGCACATACATTTTAAATAAATTGATGAACCATTCAGCACATGTTTAGTTGCATTATGTGCGACATATAATTTGTTTTGAAGCTGTCTGTGTTTGCTTTATGCTTAAGAAAAAATAGGCAGTGAGTTCCATAGGACCGCACCTGAATATAGAAGGCTTGATTTCAAAAAGGTCAATACGTGGAGTCGGTGTTATGATTTTTAGTCTGTTATAGTTCAAAATAAAATTATCACGTAATGTCTCCGGTGCATATCCTGACATCACTTTATGCATTATAACACCTTTATTATACATTAACCTTTTTTGAAATGGTAATACTTGCACATTTTTATAATCAGATTCTGAAGGAGTGTGATTTTTTAGCATAATAAGCTTAACTGCTCTTCTGTGAAGACTGGCTAAAGGTTTCAAAACATTAGCACTTGCACAATGCCATACAGTGGATGCATAATCAATATTTGACAAGATGTGATTTAAAAAAAAAATCTTTCGCAAGTGGAGATTCAAGAAATGTTTTATTTTTTATAACTGATATACTTTTTGGGAAGCAATCTTACAGATGTAATCAATGTGATCATGCCATGATAAATTATTATCAATCTTTACACCAAGGACTTTATGGTGAGACACTTCTTCCAATACTTGATTTTTAATATAAAGAGGTGGAATGCTCGATAATAGATTTTGTCGTTTCTGTCTTGTGGTTATTAGCATAAATTTGACAAATGATTTAACTCTGACCAATTCAGGAGTCGATTGGCATAGCAACCAGTATCGGGATGCGCAGTATCGACACGGTAATTTCGAGGTCCGACCAATGAAATGAAAGAGTTTTGAGTCTGCGCATCTCGATACTCGATACTGGTAGTCTCGAGACTATAGTCTCAATACTCATTATCGATACTACTGGGCCTTTAGGCGCACCAGGGTGCTGTTCATCCTCGAGATCAGAACTGATTTAACCAATCGTTTTGTAGACACTCGATACTGAACTAGGGCGGCATAGCCACAATCGTCAATAACACGGATTGGTTCATTTCCATACTCGATACTCGCAGTATCGAGATCAGACCAATGAAATGAAGGAGTATCGAGTCTGCGCATCTCGATACTGCCAGTATCGAGTGTGCCAGTATCGAGGGTCGATCTCGAGAACGTGGGCCTTTTGGCGTTCCATACATTGTAAACAAATGCAGTGCGTTCAGTTTCATTCTGTGAGTTCCACAGCTTGACTAAATGTAGTAATTTCGCCTTACGCGACTTGTTAACTCTATGTCTCTCTCTCCGTCTCCTCTCTTTATCTCTCTCTGTCATGATCAGTTTGTCTGTGTCTCTCCTCTCTTTCTATGTCTGTCTGTCTTACCTTACCTCCCCTCTCTCTCTCCCTCTCTCGCTCCCTGTCTCTCTCTCTCGACCCTCTCTCTCTCTCTCTCTCTCTCTCTCTCTCTCTCTCTCTCTCTCTCTCTCTCTCTCTCTCCGTCTCTCTCTCTCTCTCTAATGCAGCCGATGGTCTCTGTGTCAGTGTCAGCATGTATGTCAGTGTGTGTCTCTCTCCGAATCTGCCCATTATCACGTCATTGAGTTTCAATTGGCGGGAAGTCTTTTATGGGGCCTCAAACTAAACTCTGATCTCCTCGGATAAGATCAATTTTTTCTACTGAAATTGATCTTATCCGAGGATCGGTTAACGTGTCCCTCGGATAAGATCACGAATTTTTTTGGTCCCAAGGGGGGTCACCTTATCCGAGGAGTACTGTAAATAGAAATGAATGAAATCAAAGTGTATGATGCAAATAACTTTATTTAAAAAATTATCACTGAGTCACAAAATAATAAAGCAAGAAAGAATACAGTGTTTGTGAAACTGTTGTAAATGGCAAAATGCTGTTGCCATGAATACACATTTGAATGCTAGTAATGTAGCACCAATATATGACCCATTGTCACACTTAAACAAAGCTCTGGCTGACTTTGTTGAGGATGTGGCCAGGTTTCCTGGGAGGGCAGTAGTCAATGTAAAAGACTATTTCTTTGAAAAAACATATACCATCTAAAGAATGGAAGTAGACTTGATCCGACAACATTTGTGTTGGCCATTGTACCAATCATGAAGTACACGATTTTTTGCAGTCACTGTCTTTTCCCCAGTAAATTTTCGAGTCAAGCGGACCTTTGACCCAGTACATTTCCCGGTAACAGCCATGCAATTCCAGGAAGCGCTGTTGTGTTGAGGCCTTGTTAAGGTTAATTTTTTTCCAAAAAATACTTGTTGAAGTTATTATTATTATTATTATTATTATTATTATTATTATCATATTATGTTGAAGTAACACGCCGTACAAGCCGTTACGCTGAATGCGTGGAGGTGTCGGGGGCGGGGGTGGGGGGGGGGGGTGGGGTGGAGAGAGAGTTGACTCTGATATCTATGAGGCCCTGTAAGCGTTACAGACGGTTTCGGTTTCGGTTTCGAAGGAGGGGAGACAAACCACAGCACGTCTTCCACAGGTTGATTTCTTCCCTTCTAGTGCAGGAATAAAAAATATTCATACGCAAATTGTTAGCAGATGTTAAGATTTTAAATACAACAATGTTAAAATAGATGATTTTTTTCCACATAAAAAATACACATGTTATTGTTTGTTTGAAAGACCTTGGTAAAAATAGACAACAAACTTTCAAGTTTGAAAAGAAAGTACTTTTTGTGTTGTCCGTTTGTGATAAAGTTCACCTGTGCTCTACAATGTCTCCCAAACTGACGACTATATTTTGTACTCATTTACATTGTACAGTGAAGGGTTCGACAGTGGTAGTCTATGAACTCATACACATGTTTTTGTTAGAATTCAAATTCTTGTGACACACTTCTTCTTGTTCATTTCCTGTGCCTGTGATTTGTTTGAGCACATTGTGAGGTATTTGACCACAGACTACAAACGGAAACAAAGAACGAAAAACAAAAATAAAAACATGCACCAGCAATCACAGTCTAGTGCCCTCCAAAGAACACTCGCTGGGGAAAATCAAATTACAAAACTTCGAAAGCACTCACGAGAAACGCGCAAATTCGCAATCACTCCAAGTTCTTATAAAAAACGCTGGCGCTGGACCCGAGTACTCTTCAGACTGGCTCGCTCCCTCAGTATGAAAGTTTTTGTCTTGTGCAAAATTATTAGAGTAAAATAAAACATTAAAACGTTCATAATAAACAATAGTAAACAAGAATTTAAAAAAAAAAGTCGCGTAAGGCGAAAATACAACATTTAGTCAAGTAGCTGTCGAACTCACAGAATGAAACTGAACGCAATGCAACGCAGCAAGACCGTATACTCGTAGCATCGTCAGTCCACCGCTCATGGCAAAGGCAGTGAAATTGACAAGAAGAGCGGGGTAGTAGTTGCGCTGAGAAGGATAGCACGCTTTTCTGTACCTCTCTTCGTTTTAACTTTCTGAGCGTGTTTTCAATCCAAACATATCATATCTATATGTTTTTGGAATCAGGAACCGACAAGGAATAAGATGAAAGTGTTTTTAAATTGATTTCGAAAATTTTATTTTGATAATAATTTTTATATATTTAATTTTCAGAGCTTGTTTTTAATCCAAATATAACATATTTATATGTTTTTGGAATCAGAAAATGATGGCCGAGGGCGTGGACGTAAACGCAAGGAGGATCCATCATCACCCACACCCTAACGCTCACTCTCTGATGGAGATGATGCACTGTCACACCCTCATTTTTCAATTAAATTGATTGACATTTTTGTAAAGCAATTTTCGACGAAGGCCGGACTTCGGTATTGCATTTCAGCTAGGTGGCTTAAAAATTAATTAATGACTTTGGTCATTAAAAATCTGAAAATGGTAATAATTTTTTTATATAAAACGATCCAAATTTACGTTCATCTTATTCTACATCATTTTCTGATTCCAAAAACATATAAATATGTTTTATTTGGATCAAAAACAAGCTCTGAAAATTAAAAATATGAAAATTATGATCAAAATTAAATTTCCGAAATAGATTTAAAAACAATGTCATCTTATTCCTTGTCGGTTCCTGATTCAAAAAACATACAGAAATGATATGTTTGGATTAAGAACACGCTCAGAAAGTTAAAACGAAGAGAGGTACAGAAAAGCGTGCTATGCAGCTCAGCGAAACCACTACCGCGCTAAACAGGCTCGTCAGTTTCACTCCGTTTTGCACAAGCGGCGGACTACGGTCATTGTGAAAACATGCAGTGCGTTCAGTTTCATTTTGTGAGTTCCACAGCTTGACTAAATGTAGTAATTTCGCCTTACGCGACTTGCTTCCATTAGTTCCACGCTTTGATGTACACGTGCTGTTTTAGAGTTACAATTAATGTGTGCCATTTGTATTCGTGTTGGTGCACAGCTGGTCTTAACCCGGTGTAAAACCCCGTCCCGACCCCTACCTTGACGTGGCCCCCGGGGGACCATTTGAAATCACAAATCAAGGGAAAGGGAGGGGGGGGGGGGGCACCTCGGATGGCCCACCGTTTACTGTACAGGCATGAAAGTGGCGAGTAGAAACCTGTAACTGGCCAGTAGAAATGTTCATCTACTCGCCAAATGCGAGTAGAGTTGCTGAAACAAATTGTTGGTTCAGCTAGTAAAGTATGCTCTCTGACTAAAAAAAAATCCAGAATCACCAGCCAAAGGCTAGTACACCATTGCTTTGACTTTCAGGGCTGCTGTATTTGGCCCCAAGCGCACCGTACAATCGTCCCCCATCCCAAACGGGCCTCCGCCTGTTTTTCACCCCTGCGACATTTCCACCCCACTTAAGTGTACTACTGGGTGAAACGGGAGATTATCATCACTTTTTCGGAAAAAGAGGGATGGAGAGAGAGAGAGAGAGAACGGATGGAGAGAGAAAGGGAGAAAGAGAGAGAGAGAGAGAGAGAGAGAGAGAGAGAGAGAGAGAGAGAGAGAGAGAGAGAGAGAGAGAGAGAGAGAGAGAGAGAGAGAGAGAGAGACAGCGATATCAACAACCTTACATGACACAAAGAGGAACCTTGTGTTTATTGTTGCAGCATTACATTTTGTTGTTTGAAAACACAAACACACACGTACACACACACACACACACACACACACACACACACACACACATACACTCGCACATGCACACACACACGCACACACATACACACACAAACACACACACACGCGAACACGCACATGTACGCACACACACACACACACACACACACACACACGCAAAGACACAATCACACAGGAACACACACACACACACACACACACACACGCAAAGACACAATCACACAGGAACACCTATACCTAAAGTGTGGATGGTTACCTAAGAGGCGGCACTGGGTGTAGTGCCTTTCTAGTGCACTTGCACTACAACAGCACTGGGTGCAGTACTCGCTCCGGCATCGAAGAATTTTGCACTAAAAAATGCACAAAATTTGACCTATTTCGTCGCCTATAGAGGACGGAAAGAATGTCATTTTGAACATTGTTATGACATTCTTTCCGTCAAAAAAGTCAATTTAACGGTGTTAAATGAAGCGACCATCCACACAATTAGGTTGTCATCCAGAGTTTAGGTTGCCATCCACGTGTGGATGGTTGCCTTATGGTGATTTAGGCAACCAAACCTGTGGAAACGGGGGTACACACACACACACATACACACACACACACACACACACACACACACACACGCCTGCTCGGACAACCAACACAGTGTCAAATAAAACACAGTTTATATCTGCAGTAAGCTTACTTGTGAGGATATTTACAACACCAACAACGATGGCGAAATTAAAGCCTTTTGATCTCATCATTTGAAAACGACGAGGAATGGAGTGCTATGATTTTGTATAACGCAATGTTTGCATGAGTACAAACTTAAAAACAAAACAAAAACATCAAACAATTCACCCGAATAATTATAATGTAAATCCTGTAAGGCATGAACATGGAATACATGAACACAGTGTAATGCACGTTGACACTTTGAGAATTTCTCTTGTTAGTGTTAGTATAGATGATATTATTGGTGTGAGTAAAAACCAAGGGACGTAAACGTGTACAACATTAAGTATACACAAATACGTCAAGCATGAATTATGCAAACAATATTCATTGTTAATTGCATTCTTTGCCTGACGATTTGAACTTTTGGTTTCTCTTTGTTTCTTTACATATCTATGCACGTGATTATGTTCTCATCCTACTGCTATTAGTGTTTTGAACTGTCACCTGTAACTTGTCTACGTAAAAATGTTGTTGATTGTTTGTGTGTGTTCTGATTTCAGCCTATATTCTGCGTGGAAAAAAAGGAATTAAAACCCTGGATCAAACTGAACCATTTTGCTAATAAAAAACTGCTTAGCTACAACGCAGAGTAATACGAATTCAGAACCAAATGATTGGCTTAAAAAACGTTCTGCAAGGTCAAAAGAGGTCACAATATAATTACAATCTTTTAATCGTGCGTTCAAAAAACAATAGTTGTATTCCTGACAAAACAGAATTGTAAGCAATTTTACACAACCACAATAGCATATTCCATATTATGACCAAGAGTGCAATCATGCATGATTGTTTAAAAAAAAAAAGGACTCAATACTTCTCCAACGTCTGACATTTACACGATGACAATAATAATGCAGAAACACATTTTGGCGAATCAGATTGTGCGAGTTTATCGCGGCTTCTTATGGTATGTGCATATAAGGCAGGTTTGGGGGGGGGGGGGGGCGAGGGGTCTGCCCCCAGCTGCTGGTGAAGTTTAGTTTTAAGAAGTGGTTTGTCCTGAAGAAAAGAGTTGCATGTGCTGGTTAGGGGAGTGAGAACTTCCGGAACACAAGAACGGCAGCTCCCCCCCCCCCCCCACCCACCCTAAATCCAGCACTGCCTCTTAAAAACATTCTGTGACCTACAACAGTTTGAATTCATTATTTGTCTGAAGGATGTCGTCTGGTCTTTGCCTGACCAGTTGCTCCAAGGTCAGTGCACCGCACGCACCGTTTTCCTTGTTGCCGTTCCGCTCCACCTTCAGCCCGTCGGCTGGGGTGTTGGGCGTCACGTATTCCACCCGGATGTTGTCACGTGACGACACCGAGGGGCATTCTGGGAAGTAGTTGTAGGGCAGGAGGAAGAAGGAAAGATGGCCGCCGACGGTTGGAGTGACGGGGAGGTCCTCCGTGTGGGGGATGTGGTGCACGCCCATCGTGACCCAGAACACCAGGTCCTGCAACAGAGAACAACCTTTAACACTTTCTACCCCACCTGTGTTGACCAATTTTTTGTTTAGCCGAGACCAGCTGTGCTGCAGCAAGTCACTCAGAATTGTAGAAACTGTGTATCAACATGCTAGAATGCAGGCGTTAGGTCGACGTTCCAGGAAGCGACTGAAGTGACTGTGTGTACGGATATATCCGTACCAGGTCAGACAGAGCCATATGAGTGGGTACGGATATATATCCGTACCTGGGAGACAATGAGTGAAGGCATGGTCCTTCTCGTGCACACAGTGTGGTTCACTATTTCACATCTGGCCATGCTATTCTTTTTCTTGTGTGGAATAAGGCATGGTCCTTCTCGTGCACACAGTGGGGTTCACTATTTCAGATCTGGCCATGCTATTCTTTGTCTTGTGTGGAATAAGGCATGGTCCTTCTCGTGCACACAGTGTGGTTCACTATGTCAGATCTGGCCATGCTGTTCTGTGTCTTGTGTGGAATAAGGCAAGCTCTTCACGTGGCTACATACACAACATGAACAGCCTGAATGTGGCTACATACACAACATGAACAGCCTGAGTGTGGCTACATACACAACATGAACAGCCTGAGTGTGGCTACATACACAACATGAACAGCCTGAGTGTGGCTACATACACAACATGAACAGCCTGAGTGTGGCTGCATACACAACATGAACAGCCTGAGTGTGGCTACATACACAACATGAACAGCCTGAGTGTGGCTGCATACACAACATGAACAGCCTGAGTGTGGCTACATACACAACATGAACAGCCTGAGTGTGGCTGCATACACAACATGAACAGCCTGAGTGTGGCTACATACACAACATGAACAGCCTGAGTGTGGCTACATACACAACATGAACAGCCTGAGTGTGGCTACATACACAACATGAACAGCCTGAGTGTGGCTACATACACAACATGAACAGCCTGAGTGTGGCTACATACACAACATGAACAGCCTGAGTGTGGCTACATACACAACATGAACAGCCTGAGTGTGGCTACATACACAACATGAACAGCCTGAGTGTGGCTACATACACAACATGAACAGCCTGAGTGTGGCTGCATACACAACATGAACAGCCTGAGTGTGGCTACATACACAACATGAACAGCCTGAGTGTGGCTACTTACACAACATGAACAGCCTGAGTGTGGATACATACACAACATGAACAGCCTGAGTGTGGCTACATACACAACATGAACAACCTGAGTGTGGCTACATACACAACATGAACAGCCTGAGTGTGGCTGCATACACAACATGAACAGCCTGAGTGTGGCTACATACACAACATGAACAGCCTGAGTGTTCTATGGACGCAGTGAGAATTAGTCTGGTAAATTAATAAATGTATCAACATGTCCATCTCAGATCTGGCCAATGCACACACCAACAAAGCAACGACCAGACTGCTTGCTGTGATGAGATGGAAGTTTTGATGAATTAATTAATTTACCAAACTAATTCTCACTGCGACCATAGAACACTTAACTGCTTTCACAAAAAGTAGTGTGCCGTTAACGATCTGGTCAGGCTTTCATTTGGGACAAGGCCATTCCTCCAACACATACCACACAGCAACAGGCTTTCATTTGGGACAAGGCCATTCCTCCAACACATACCACACAGCAACAGGCTTTCATTTGGGACAAGGCCATTCCTCCAACACATACCACACAGCAACAGGCTTTCATTTGGGACAAGGCCATTCCTCCAACACATACCACACAGCAACAGGCTTTCATTTGGGACAAGGCCATTCCTCCAACACATACCACACAGCAACAGGCTTTCATTTGGAACAAGGCCATTCCTCCAACACATACCACACAGCAACAGGCTTTCATTTGGAACAAGGCCATTCCTCCAACACATACCACACAGCAACAGGCTTTCATTTGGGACAAGGCCATTCCTCCAACACATACCACACAGCAACAGGCTTTCATTTGGAACAAGGCCATTCCTCCAACACATACCACACAGCAACAGGCTTTCATTTGGGACAAGGCCATTCCTCCAACACATACCACACAGCAACAGGCTTTCATTTGGGACAAGGCCATTCCTCCAACACATACCACACAGCAACAGGCTGGCTGCTTCATGGGCAGAGGAGATCATTATGCTTTGTTAGTTAACTTCTTTAACAACAAATCAACTAGTATACGCGTGTGTGTGTATGTATGTATGTATGTATGTATGTGTGTGTGTGTGTGTGTGTGTGTGTTTGTGTGTGTGTGTGTGTGTGTGTGTGCTGGGAGGAGGGGGGGGGGGGGGCATGGAGATCGAGGCTCTGAGAAACAGTTGACATTCAACAACAAAAAAGGATCAATTTCGACACTGGTGCTTGTCACTTCAGCGGATGGAGCGATGTTCATTACCTATGTACAATCCTGACGAAATTTGAGATAATTAGCAGAACTCTTTCACGGGAAGGAATGTGCCTTTAGAGAAATAATCTATAACGGGGTGAAGGCTTCTGTTTTCCCCCAAAAAATTAAAAACAAATGTCAGTCAATACTTGACAAAAATGTTAAAAAAAAAGCTTTTTCACAAATGATTCGTGCTGTGACAACCAGCGAAGACCACCCACCTTGTCCACAATGCTCTGGTCACTGATGAAATTGGTAAAGTTTGTAACGGGGTCGCGGCTGTCAAACATGGCGTAGGGCGAGCTGCTGACCAGCTCATGGTCACTGTGGACAGTCACGGCCAGCTGCTGGCGAGCCCAGGGGATAGTCCGCTCGTTGTCCATACCTTGTGTCAGCAGCTGCTTAGACATGCCGTCTATGTGGATTCTGAAGCAGACAGTGTCATCGTGTCAACCTAGCAAAGATGAAGACGTGCAGGCTTAATTTGCAGGAGCAACTGGCTAACGAAGAAGACGAAGAAGAAGAAAAAGAAGAAGTTGTTTTTTTGGTTTTGTGTGTGTGTGTGTGTGTGTGTGTGTGTGTGTGTGTGTGTGTGTGTGTGTGTGTGTGTGTGTGTGTGTGTGTGTGTGTGTGTCTCGGGAACCCATGAGGGAGGGGGTCGGGGGGAGGGGGTTGAGGGGGAGGATACATTGGAGACTGATTCAGCATCGATCTTGTTCTCTGTGTTACTCGTATCACAGACACAGCTAGAAGGTTCCTTCAAAACTCACATTGATTTACAGGCGGTCTTTTGAATCTTGTTAAAAAGAATCTCATCTTTGTTAGAACATTTTGTCCGAGGAAACGTCCCGGAGAAGCAGAAGAAGAAGAATAGATTTCGCTTCACTATTCCCCACGCTACCATCACCCTGCTTTTCTAAAAAAGAAAAAAAAAGGTTTCCAAACACTTAAACAAGTCGCGTAAGGCGAAATTACTACATTTAGTCAAGCTGTGGAACTCACAGAATGAAACTGAACGCACCGCATTTGTTCTCAATGACCGTAGTCCGCCGCTCATGCAAAAGAAGTGAAATTGACGAGCCTGTTTAGCGCGGTAGTGGTTGCGCTGTGCTTCATAGCACGCTTTTCTGTACCTCTCTTCGTTTTAACTTTCTGAGCGTGTTTTTAATCCAAACATATCATATCTATATGTTTTTGGAATCAGGAACCGACAAGGAATAGGATGAAATTGTTTTGAAATCGATTTCGGAAATTTAATTTTAATCATAATTTTTATATTTTTAATTTTCAGAGCTTGTTTTTAATCCGAATATAACATATGTATATGTTTTTGGAATCAGAAAAAAATGAAGAATAAGATGAACGTAATTTTGAATCATTTTATAAAAAAATAAATTATAATTACAATTTTCAGATTTTTAATGACCAAAGTCATTAATTAATGTTTAAGCCTCCAAGCTGAATTGCAATACCAAAGTCCGGCCTTTGTCGAAGATTGCTTTGCCAAAATTTCAATCAATTTTATTGAAAACATGAGGGTGTGACAGTGCCGCCTCAACTTTTACAAAAAGCCGGATATGACGTCATCAAAGACATTTATCGAAACAATGAAAAATAACGTCTGGGGATATCATACTCAGGAACTCTCATGTACATTTTCATAAAGATCGGTCCAGTAGTTTACTCTGAATCGCTCTACACACACACAGACACACACACACAGACACACACACACACAGACACACACACACAGACACACACACACACACACACACCACGACCCACGTCTCGATTCCACCTCTATGTTAAAACATTTAGTCAAAACTTGACTAAATGTAAAAAATGGGGAGTAAACATTTCGTGGAGGGAGTCATTTTTACATTTAGTCAAGTTTTACATTTAGTCAAGTCATTAAAAATCTGAAAATTGTATTTTTTGTTTTTATAAAACGATCCAAATTTACGTTCATCTTATTCTTCATCATTTCTTGATTTCAAAAACATATACATAATTTATGTTATATTCGAATTAAAAACAAGCTCTGAAAATTAAAAATATAAATACTATGATCAAAATTAAATTTTCGAAATCGATTTCAAAACAATTTCATCTTATTCCTTGTCGGTTCCTGATTCCAAAAACAAATAGATATGATATGTTTGGATTAAAAACACGCTCAGAAAGTTAAAACGAAGAGAGGTACAGAAAAGAGTACTATGCAGCACAGCGAAACCACTACCGCGCTAAACAGGCTCGTCAGTTTCACTGCGTTTTGCACGAGCGGCGGACTACTGTCATTGTGAAAAAATGCAGTGCGTTCAGTTTCATTCTGTGAGTTCCACAGCTTGACTAAATGTATTAATTTCGCCTTACGCGACTTGTTTAATTTTACTCCGGAGTAAATTTTTTGTGGAGTAAAAATGTCGTGTAGCACCGGCGTCTTATCTACTGTGCCACTGCGCCCATGGTTCGTCCTTTCGATTTACAAAACACACCATGACGATGGAATCCGAGGGAAGAGGGTGGTAAGTGGCTGGAGAGTAATAGCGGGTGGGGGGGGGGGGGGGGTGTCGGGTTGGCGGGAAGACCATTTTCAACTGTCAAAATGCTGCATACTCACTCCTGACACAGCTGCTGTTTTTGTCACGTGCTGTGTGCACCAGTTATAACAAAAGAACTACCAGCAAGGTAAAACCTAAAAACCCATCAGCAGCTGGAGGTGTTCAATTTTACTAGAAAAAAATCGGAAATTTGCATTGATAATGATTCGTACTGGCATAGATGGAGAGAGAGAGAGAGAGAGAGAGAGAGAGAGAGAGAGAGAGAGAGAGAGAGAGAGAGAGAGAGAGAGAGAGAGAGAGAGAGAGAGAGAGAGAGAGAGAGAGAGAGAGAGAGAGAGAGAGAGAGAGAGAGAGAGAGAGAGATCGGGAGTTGGTTGTCCGTTTCTCATGTTCCTTCAACCTATATGGCTATTTCTGACCCAGAAAGAGAGAGATGCCGAGACAGAAGATAGTTGAAGGAGAACAAAGAACGGAAATGAGCAACAACAAAATGTAGTATCAATTAATTTCTACTGCGTGTTGTTATTACCATGAATTACCCTGCTTAATCCAGTTTTATTACGCTCCAATTATACACAGTGTCGGCTGTTACTTGTTTCTTTTTTTATCTGGTGTTTGTGATGAAACTGATTCTAATTGGCTCACGAAGTGTAGCCTATGCGATGCTAACTTTTGTCTGTCTGTGCGTGCGTGCGTGCGTGCGTATGTATGTATGTATGTATGTCTGTGGTAGATACTTTAACATTTGAAGACGTCATATTACATTGACGTCACATTATGACGTACGAGGGTTAGACGTCACGCGATGGAATTACTGAAAGTCTCGGTGATTGTTATTCTGAGCGGGCCGAGACTATTTCTGCCGTGTAAAGGCAGAAGGAAGCAAGTCCATGAAACATAGTTTCGAGAAAATCGACATTTTCTGTTTGCATCACTGATTTGGAATGAAAAGCTTTAAATGATTTTTTTGTTTGCTGATAACATGTAGGGCATTATTGTGCGTTTCTGCTATGAATATTAAAACCCTCATTTAATTCATCACTTAGAAATAATGATTTTTGTGGACTTACTGCCTTTTGCCGAATTAATTCCCCAAACTCATTCACTTAAAAATAATGGTAAAAGGCAGTAAGAGGACATACTGCTTTCTGCCAAATTATATCCCGACTTAAATCTTATTTAAAAAAATGGCAAAAAGCAGCATTGGACTTACTGCTTTCTGCCATATTATATCCTAGCGTTATATCTGGCTGAGAAAAAGGCATAAAGCAGCAAGTGGACTTTCTGCTTTCTGCTAATTTATTATCTCAGAAACTTGAAAGTAGAAGAAATACACGCAACACTGCTTTTGGAACGTTTTTCAAATGTGACTTTACGTCCAGTGATTTCGTGATTTTCTGAATGCACAAACAACTTCCTTGGTGAACAATTTGTATTTTCCTTTGTGATTAACTGATACGAATGTTCCCGTTTTCCTAAATTTCAACACATGCTTAAGTTAGTCTTTGTCTGAGTTCCTCGTTTTGCTTATCATTCTGTGGTCGCTCTCTAATGATTAACTTTATTGTTAATCCGTTCTTGTGTCATTGATATCGTTTAAAAAGACCATTATTTTTAATACAAGTCTGATACTCTCTTTTGATATTCACAAGAAAAATATTGACTTGAACGCAATTATTTTAAAATAAAAATCTAAGAAATCGTATACACACACACACACACGCTTTGTTCTTGCTGCTTGTCTGTAACACACACACACACACACACACTCTCACACACACACACACACACACACACACACACACACATACACACACACACACACACACACACTTTTGTTTTTCTTCTCACTGTCTCTCTCGCTTTCGTTTGCTGATACGAATTAGAATCCAGAATTTGACAAAAAGACGTTTTATTTATTGAGTTTGACTAACGATTTTGCAAAGGACACAACATTAAAGTAACATCATGACAAAAAGAAATGGTTTGACAAACCGCCATTATACCAGAGTTAACAATATTATCGTGCAGTGTTCACTTTCAGCTGAAGTGTTCCACTTTTGAACAAAATGTGTTTAATTAGTCTTGAAAACTGTGTGATGAACTATATAACCATTTGTAGTTGTACGCCATGCGCGCTACATTTGCTAGTAGAATTACATAGTAATTCACACAGTGTCCACAAACATTGTAGTTGAGTGTTCAACTAGCAAAACCACAAACCTGCAAAATATGATGTATATTCATTTACCAACCCATCTCCCCCAGTTACAGTCTACACCCCTTCTAAAACTATTCACTGACATTCTGCCATCCGACTGATGACAATTATCTACTACAGCGATTAACTGGATGTAGATTTGTTCCATGAGACTGTTCGGATAACTAACAAACAACATACAATCCCCCCCACCCTCGTCCCAACGTTCTGCATCTCTGCGCTCATCATCTGTTATTGTCAAACTGAAAGTTGTCAGTATATAGTACTCCTCTTCCTCTTCGTCGGTCCATAACCGTCGTATGTTGCTGGCATTGTCATTTAGATAAGATCCATTGTGGCCTCTTCTCCAGCAAGCCGAGGTGGTTGCATCTCGCAGTTGCAACCTGCCAGCAACGGACGAATTCGGTCGAAGTGGTTGGCATGAGTGTGACACAGTGTGATATACCGTGGATGCACCGACTCATCATGCCCACCAACAATTTCGACAGCTTCCTCCTGGGGTGAGAATCAGAGCCATCAGTACGCTGCAGCGTTTTCGCCTTGCCCAGGGTGTGGCGAGAACACGTACAGGTGACGACCGAGCCAAGTTGCGATGGCGTAGAGTTCGCAAGCTGTTTCCCACCTGCCCAACTGTCGCATGTCCCGAAGGTGGTCGTACCCACGTACTGTTGGAATAACTGAGGCTGGGAAGCAATTGTGTTGCACACCATGTCTCGCCACTTGCCATGGTTGGAACATAGGTCAGAGTCATTCTCAAAGCAGAACAGATAAGAAGGTAAGGCATCATCTGCGTCACTTAGGATGGAGGTACTTGATGTTGTGTCTCTTGTTATCCTGCTGTCATCCTAATGTTTAAGCCTCCAAGCTGAAATGTAATACCGAAGTCCGGCCTTCGTCTAAGATTGCTTGGCCAAAAATTTAATCAATTTGATTGAAAAGTGAGGGTGTGACAGTGCCGCCTCAACTTTTACAAAAAGCCGGATATGACGTCATCAAAGAAATTCATCAAAAAAATGAAAAGCACGTCTGAGGATATCATACCCAGGAAGTCTCATGTAAAATTTCATAAAGATCGGTCCAGTAGTGTACTCTGTATCGCTCTACACACACACACGCACACACATACAGACAGACACACACACACACACACACACACACACACACACATATACACCACGACTCTCGTCTCTATGTTAAAACATTTAGTCAAAACTTGATTAATTGTAAAAAGCAAGGCCTTAATTAAATTGGGGGGGGGAGGTCTTAAAAGGGAGGTTCCATTGTATGCTGAGGAGAGCGAGTGTTTTGACGAGGCTGAGTCGGCCTTTAAGAATACCAACCTGAAGGCTCGGGGTACGTCATACTGTGTCTTCTTCTGTTCATTGTGCACGATGTGGTATTTGGGGGTGTCAAAGTTGAACTTGTACACCGCATCCGTCTCTGTCACACGCGGGTTTCTGTCAAACTTGGTCTGTCTGTACGTGGCCGTGGGACTGATCTGCACATCGCACGGACACATGATGCAGTGTTGTAACATACAGAGGGGTGCCATAAGTAACGCATACTCCAGGTCGACAAACTGCAAACTGAAATTTGGAGCAGAAATCCACGTTTGTTATTGACAAAACAATACGTTACAGTCACAAATATATCGACCCAACGGTCTTTTAAATAAAACAAAATTAAAAGACCGTTGTGTCGATATAATGTGTGACATATTTGCTATAACTGTGGACATTGATTTTAATTAGTCAGGCAGTCAGGTGGTTAGTGTTACCTGTCTCAGTTGGACCTCCTCCTCACTGATGTCTAAGGTCTCGTAACGGTTGGAGGTGCCGCCAATGTCAAGGTCAGCCTTGAAGTGGAACATGTGGTGGTGGACGTTGCCGTTGATGTGTTCGTCCAAGCGGAACCCGTACGGCGCCTCCTCCGGCCGATAGAAGGTGCTGAGGATATAGCCTGTGGAGACGGCTCGCATTTCTATCGCCCCGCTCTGCACAACCACGTCAAACACGTCGCGTTAAAGGCCAACATCCGCGGGAATTTTTCTCCTGGAGCGACCTAAACTTGAACCCGTCGCTATTCTTGCATGTCTGTTTACTTCGTGTTGCACGCAAAAATTGAGCGACTTCCTTGCCGCGTGGATTGACGAAGCTGTTTTATTCTCGTGACTGAAAACACTGCAGTGCGTGCAGTTTTATTCTGTGGGTTCGACAGATTGACTAAATGTTGTAATTTCGCTTTCACGAATCAGGAACCGACAAGGAATAAGATGAAAGTGTTTTTAAATTGATTTCGACAATTTAATTTTGATAATAATTTTTATATTTTTAATTTTCAGAGCTTGTTTTTAATCCAAATATAACATATTTATATGCTTTTGGAATCAGAAAATGATGGGGAATAAGATGAACGTAAATTTGAATCGTTTTATATATTTATTTATTTTTTTACAATTTTCAGATTTTTAATGACCAAAGTCATTAATTAATTTTTAAGCCACCAAGCTGAAATGCAATACCGAAGTCCGGGCTTTGTCGAAGATTACTTGACCAAAATTTCAACCAATTTGGTTGAAAAATGAGAGCGTGACAGTGCCGCCTCAACTTTCACGAAAAGCCGGATATGACGTCATCAAAGACATTTCTCCAAAAAAAGAAAAAAACGTTCGGGGATATCAATCCCAGGAACTCTCATGGAAAATTTCATAAAGATCGGTCCAGTAGTTTGGTCTCAATCGCTCTACACACCATATATCCGGCTTTTCGTGAAAGTTGAGGCGGCACTGTCACGCTCTCATTTTTCAATCAAATTGGTTGAAATTTTGGTCAAGTAAAAAATTTTTTTTTATATAAAACGATTCAAATTTACGTTTATCTTATTCTCCATCATTTTCTGATTCCAAAAACATATAAATATGTTATATTTGGATTAAAAACAAGCTCTGAAAATTAAAAATATAAGAATTATTATCAAAATTAAATTTTCGAAATCAATTTAAAAACACTTTCATCTTATTTCTTGTCGGTTCCGGATTCCAAAAACATATAGATATGATATGTTTCGATTAAAAACACGCTCAGAAAGTTAAAACGAAGAGAGGTACAGAAAAGCGTGCTATCCTTCCCAGCGCAAGTACTACCCCGCTCTTCTTGTCAATTTCACTGCCTTTGCCATGAGCGGTGGACTGACGATGCTACGAGTATACCTCACGCCGGAACCTCGGCTGTACCCGCGGATAACCGCAGGCTCTGCAGACTGTTCACCGCAGACAGAAATTGTCAACATGAGTGGTGAGTGTCTGCAAAAAATCGTCTCTGCTTTCTCTAAAATGACATATCATTACAAAACTATTGTTTGTACTTCAACCTAAGGTATTATAGCACCCTACCATCGATTTAATTTTTTCCTTTCGTTCGTATGTGAAGGCTGAGCTTCGAGTATTTGTGCATTTCCTGTAAAAAGTGCCAAAATTCTGACTTTACACATTTATTACGGAAATCCAAGCTTATTAAACAAGTTGCAGAAGTCAGAATTTTGGCACTTTTTACAGGAAATCCACAAATACTCGAAGCTCAGCCTTCACATACGAACGAAAGGAAAAAATTAAATCGATGATAGGGTGCTATAATACCTTAGGTTGAAGTACAAACAATAGTTTTGTAATGATATGTAATTTTAGAGAAAGCAGAGACGATTTTGTGCAGACACTCACCACTCGTGTTGACAATTTCTGTCTGCGGTGAACAGCCTGCAGAGCCTGCGGTTATCCGCGGGTACAGCCGAGGTTCCGGCGTGTATACGGTCTTGCTGAAAAATTGCATTGCGTTCCGTTTCATTCTGTGAGTTCGACAGCTACTTGACTAAATGTTGTATTTTCGCCTTACGCGACTTGTTTTTTCTTTTGTACATTCTCAGCAGAATTCTTTTAGTTCAACCCAATGTACTGCCCAGATAACATCTTGTTTACTGTCGGCGTTGTTTTCATGCATTGTACCACGTTCTATGATGTTTTGGATACATAAATAACAAGTCGCGTGAAGCGAAATTATAAAAAAACGCTGGCGCTGGACCCGAGTACTCTTCAGACTGGCTCGCTCCCCCAGAATGAAAGTTTTTGTCTTGTGCACGTGGATTAAAAAAAAAAAAATTAAAAAATATTTATTTATTTTACACAATTAAAAAAATTATTAGAGTAAAATAAAACATTAAAACGTTCATAATAAACAATAGAAAACAAGAATTTAAAAAAAAAACACAAAAAAACATAGACCACATATGCCGGGAATCGAACCCGGATCACTTTGGCCATAGGCGGACGTGCTACGACAACTTTACTAGAGTTGTGCGCCTTGAATCTCACTGTGTCCCTGTCGCTCTCTCTCGTGCTCTCTGTCTCTCTTTCAGTCTCACCGAGACAAAACACTGCATTGTAGTTTCTTTGCCGAGACCAAATCCCCACCCGCTGCTGCGCTGGCTTGCTTTCAAATCGTCTCGCATGCGATACGCATGCTTTTCTCGTGATCGGCGGTTCTTTTTGGCGAACTGCTTCGGGTTCAAGTTTAGGTCGCTCCAGGAGAAAAAATTCCTGTGGATGTTGGCCTTTAAGAGATATCACGTGTCAAGGTTGTATTCACCTCATCTCAAGGGGGCCCTCTTTGGGTATGAGGATGAAGAATAGTCTGAACATAAGCAATTACAACAACAACAACAAATGCATATCAACATAATCAATTTGAATAACAAGGAACATTGTACATGGCCAGATTAACCACACACACAATGTAAATGTTTTTTGGATTCAAGAATTGAAAAGAAATACAATGTAAGTATTTGCAAATCTATTAGTGAAATTGTATCTTTACGATTTCAATGAACAAACTCATCAATACATTATGAAGCTGCCAAGTTAATGATAACTTGTTTCTCTTATAACACATCTTGTAATTCAGATCCATCGAGGCTTCAACAAGGCGATACGACACACACACACACACACACACGCACTCACAGTCACACACACACACGCACATACACGCAAACAAACGCACAAACTACTAGACATAGCAAAGGTGAATGAAATAGCTGTAACGTTAGAGTAACTGTAGTGAAGAGTGTCCATTATATGAATACATGTCCAGGCTAGGTATTAAGGATAAGCGGAAAGAAGTAGAAAAAATAAAAAATAAAAAGACCCATGAAGAAGGATGCTCCCCGCCCCCCCCCCCCCCCCCCCCCCCAAAAAAAAATAAAAGAAGGGTTGCAGCAGCCTGCATGCAACTGAGGTCAAACAAAAAAAAAAAGAAAAAAAAAACAAGGCGATACGATTATCCTGCCACTTGCAAACATACCAAAACTCGACGGTTTAGCTGTTTTCTCTGAATATCAGGATTTACACCTTGTCAATAAACAAAACGTTGATAGAAGCGAGGTATACAATTTATAACTGCTTTCCCTGCAGATCAGGAGTGATACATTGTCACAACCGAAACGCATCTTACCTGATGGAACACGAAGTCCATGATGTAGTCATAGTTGACGATGGTGAGGATGGAGCGAACGACGAGCACGGAGTCTGCCATGCCCCCATAGAAAGCCCCCTGTTCCCGCGAGTAGGACAGGTGTCGTCTGAGGGGGATACCGGTGTTCTGCTCAAAGACGCACGTGGCGCGTTCAAGGGTGGTGGGCTCCCCCATACCTTCCCCCAGGAACGAGACGTTGAGAAAGGTAGCCCCCTCCGGACAGTCCGCTCCGGGGATGAGAGACTTGGAGTGGGTCCCTGAAACAAGGCCAAGAACAATATTCAACATTTCCCATTCCCCGACCGAGCGTCTTTAAAAGACAAAACAATCGATTTCTTAGACGTCACTCGTCTCCAACATCCAGAGGACACAGCTCGCACCATTTACGACCAATCGAAATACACATGCGCATTTATACATAGAAAAACAAACGTCAATCAAGTGAGACAGCAGCCTGAATGTCCATGGGGGTAACCTCAGAGGACAATATGGAATCTTATTCTTATGCTTAACCTTATCCTTATCCTTACCAATCAAGGCCCCGCTGTCGATGAAGTCGGTGACCCTCTGCACGGGGTTGTCCCCGGAGTAGAACACGGCGATCTCGGACAGACCCAGCTCGTAGGCGATGCGATCGCCATGGTAACGGATGTCGTAGGCTTGCGGGCCGGTGAGGGCGGAGAGCCGGATGTCAAAGTCCCAGTGCATGTAGGTGACGTGGCGGTGCTGAATGCTGTAGCGCTTGCCGTCCGGCTCCACCTGGAACAAACACAACACCAGGCGTCAGGTAAAAGGTCAAGGCGTGCAGCAAATCACCAAATTAGTCCCTAATACGTAGGGTGCGATATGGTAGAGATCCAAGAAATCTATAGGGCCAGCCTTGTGAGGGCGGTGTCGACTCCTTACTCTCTGATTTCAACAAGATTTTATTACAGAAATAGAGGGTGGCATGTATATGCGATATAAACATTTGTGACCACACAACAAGCTAAGCTTATATTAAGTGTGGTTATAAAGGGACTGGGTGGCCGAGTGATAACGCACTTGCGCTCGGAATCAAGAGGTTGCGTGTTCGACCCTGGGTCAGGCCGCTATTTTCTCCTCCCTTTCCTAACCTAGGTGGTGGGTTCAAGTGCTAGTCTTTCGGATGAGACGAAAAACCGAGGTCCCTTCGTGTACACTACATTGGGGTG
>NW_027126293.1:12500-20000 GCF_037325665.1 Littorina saxatilis | reverse complement strand
ACTCCAGCGCCCCTACCGGACGAACTGTAAACTGTACGGGGTTTCTTCGTTGTGGGTTCTGTATCAGCGTAGCGTAGGCGGGATCGTTCAGAGGGCCAACTTTGTATCTGCGAAAAGTAAAGATCGTACAAGAATGATTGTTTATAATAATAACAATAACAAATAAAAAATCAACTTTATTTTGTTATTTAAAATGATTTCATTTTCTTCCAGGCATCCACCTGTTAAAGATTTAAGACACACATTTTAATCACAATTACTAATATTAAGGCAATACGGAATGTGATCGACATTTACCTACTTACATTAACTAAATCACTGTCTTTTATTGACATGACATTACTTATATTATGAGTTATTTCTAATATGCTGACTGTTAGCAAATGATAACAAGACATGTCGAGAAAAAAGATATCAAAATGAGCCTTTAGGCGAATTTTGATAGCGTTTTCGAGACATGTCTTGTTATCATTTGCTAACAGTCAGCATATTAGTAATAACGGTTTTATTATCCGTGCGTGGTAACAAACATAATACCCGAAGCGACCCTGCAAGTAAAGTGTCGCCATTTTGGCTTGGTTGGTTACAAGGTAAACAGAGCAAACAAAACAAACATCCAGCACACTTTCAGCTTTCAAGTAATCTTTCCCAAAAAGTTTAATTCACAACGTGTCCCTTCTTTTCTGTGCATAGTATCATAAAAACACTCAACAACAACAAAAAACCAGAACACAGACTCGAAAATGCTAACAAACAGAAAGTCCGAAATTGGAACGGACAGTTCTCGGAAGAGCCATCTCAAATGTTGCACATTTGTGTTGCGCATGCGCAGTTGAATGCGGTTAAATGTCGAATGTTGATCGTTGCATGCGAGAGGTCACAGTGATGGAACATTGGCGGATTTGGTCTCGTTGGAGGCATGGCAGGTTCGTATTCCGGATCGAAAAGAACTGCTACCTCGTCGTTGCTGAGTTCCACGTCCTGTCGGATCGTCTGCTGGCTTGTGACAGTCGCCGATGCAACGAGACGACCCCGTTCGATTCTGCTTCCCGTCGAAGTTTTGGCTTGTTTTCCCCGCGAAGTATGACTTGGGAGCAGTGCCAACTGCCTATTCTCTGTGAGCTGGGACGACATAGCAGCTGCCATCTCTAGTTTTTTGGCGGTGGATGTTTTTTGGTAAGATCTAACAGTTTTGTGACCGGTGACACTGATAATGTCAATTGGACTGAAGTTCTTGTTTGCGAGTAGTGTTGCACCCGTCGCTCGCACGCTGTGGTTTGTGTAGATCTATATCTGCGACAATTGACACAGCTCACTTCTTCATAGTGTGGACGCCCATGGGTCTGTTGTCATACCATGTTTCGTCATCTCCATGGAACGTATTGACAGAGAATTGCCAAAGATGCTCACACTTTGGATTTAGCAGAGACAGGTACTTGTAGCTGTACACTTACTGGACAGCTGCTGTCCCCAGTCTCTGGCATGACTCCAGTCACAAGTTCTTCGTCTCCAGCTCTGTGATTCTTGGTAAGTTCATCAAACCGTTTGATTACGTATTGTTTCCCTGTTGTTTGATCCATCTTCACTTCGAAGGTGTCTTTCGTCATTTTTTCAAAGTTTTCCAGGCCCCGTCTAAAAAAATAAAACCGGACATCTAACTGAACCTTGTTCAAAAGGCCAGTGGGGGGTGTTGGGAGACTTGAATTTTGATGCGTATAGGTTTTTTAGATCTTCTTGATTGATGGCAGGTTTGTTTGCCATGTTGCCAAAAGCACATAGGTGTAGTCTGCTACTGACAGCACCAAAAAGAGTTGCTTCCCTTTACTCAGTATTAAACTTACTTGCCATTCTATTTCCCTCCCACCGACAGAATTTGCTTTTTAGCACATTTTACACAGTAAATTGCACGAGAAAAATGTCAAAAAGTGACATTCAGTAGAACAATTCACCCTGATGTTTTTTATATTAATTTTTATTTTGTCGTGGTGATTTTTAATGCGTTATACAAAAAGGGTCCCGCCTTGAACGTTATAACATTTAACAGGTCACCTAGAATCAGTCCTGATTGGTCACATAGCCATAAAGGGCACTAGAATGATAATAAATCACAATAATACTATTGAACTATAATTAATGTACAGGGCCCTGCGTGTGTTGCGTTGAAGAGGGAATCGTGATGACAATCACCCACTTCCTCCGTGTTAATCAACACTTAATCTTCATCAATTAACCTGCTGTCAACTGCCAAGAGAGGAAGGGGGTAAACTAAAACATATCCTTTGGAGAATTAAAATCTAAACGTGTCTGTCGTTTTTAAGGCGTTGTATTTGTTTGCACGGTATAATGCAAAAGGCACAAAACAACACGAACAGATCAACAAACCCGTCAATTGCAATATTTGCCTTCAGGCTCGACTTTCCTTCCAAACAAATCGTTGTTTTCACAAGCGATTGAAGACATAAAGGCAATTTGTTTGTTTGTTTGTTTGTTTGCTTAACGCCCAGCCGACCACGAAGGGGCATATCAGGGCGGTGCTGCTTTGACATTTAACGTGCGCCACACACAAGACAGAAGTCGCAGCACAGGCTTCATGTCTCACCCAGTCACATTATTCTGACACCGGACCAACCAGTTCTAGCACTAACCCCATAATGCCAGCCGCCAGGCGGAGCAGCCACTAGATTGCCAATTTTAAAGTCTGAGGTATGACCCGGCCGGGGTTCGAACCCACGACCTCCCGATCACGGGGCGGACGCCTTACCACTAGGCTAACCGTGCCGGTCATAAAGGCAATCCTTCATTGAGCCCGAAGTCGACTTTTTGAAGACTTCGCGAAATCTTAATACCAAACATTCAGTGCTTCGTCCGGTCAGCTTCGCGAAATCTTAATACCAAACATTCAGTGCTTCGTCCGGTCAGCTTAGCGAAATCTTAATACCAAACATTCAGTGCTTCGTCCCGTCAGCTTCGCGAAATCTTAATACCAAACATTCAGTGCTTCGTCCCGTCAGCTTCGCGAAATCTTAATACCAAACATTCAGTGCTTCGTCCCGTCAGCTTCGCGAAGTCTTAATACCAAACATTCAGTGCTTCGTCCCGTCAGCTTCGCGAAATCTTAATACCAAACATTCAGTGCTTCGTCCCGTCAGCTTCGCGAAATCTTAATACCAAACATTCAGTGCTTCGTCCCGTCAGCTCCGCGAAATCTTAATACCAAACATTCAGTGCTTCGTCCGGTCAGCTTCGCGAAATCTTAATACCAAACATTCAGTGCTTCGTCCCGTCAGCTCCGCGAAATCTTAATACCAAACATTCAGTGCTTCGTCCCGTCAGCTCCGCGAAATCTTAATACCAAACATTCAGTGCTTCGTCCCGTCAGCTCCGCGAAGTCTTAATACCAAACATTCAGTGCTTCGTCCGGTCAGCTCCGCGAAGTATATTTCGCGAAGTCGACTTGGCCCAGTTAATGACATGATTTAGCTTAGACATCGAACTTACTCTTCAACGACAGGCGTAGGCTTGTCTCCCCTGAAGACCATGACGCGGGCTTCACGGGCGGGTTGCGTCCCTTGGTTGTCCAGAAAGGAGAGCACCTGTTGCTTGGCGGGGATCAGGAGGTCGACGATGAAGATGTTGGACGTGTTGACGGCCGCGGTGTCAGCGGGCGCCAGGTTGATGTCTGTCTGTTTCGCCAAGAACTCGTGGAGTCGCCTGTACTCCGCTATAGTTAAGTCGTGGAAAGGACTCGGCTCGCTCGGGTCCCCGGAAGTCAGCAGCCCGCCATCTTGCGAAGGGCAAGGGAGAGCACTCCCCGCACTCTCCTCGAGTTCCTTGTTCTTGATGACGACAGTGGCGATAAAGGCGACCGCAAGCCCGACGCAGGCGATGCCCATAACCATTGTCGAACATCGCCAGAAGCCGATGCTGCGACGGTACTTCTCAGCGTCGTCCATGGTGGTGTGGTATTCACAGGAGGGAGGGTGACGGCTGCTGGAAGGACGTTGTCTGTGGCGGGGAGGGCAAAGGAACAGCCTCGGACTGTCAGGAAGGAACAGAATGCAATGTAGACACATTGGGTCAACCAAGTGGAGGACTGTTAGTGCAAGCTTGAGATTGGTGCATTTGCCGTTGAGATACTAAAACAACCGTATCTCATGTCATGAGCAATTGCAAGCAACAAAGGTTAGTGAGAGTAAAGCTTGTTACAACAGTCGTTGATACACTTCATTGTTTCTAGTTTCAAAACACAGTATTTTTAGCACACACGCATGTTCTTATCACATCTCCAAACAGCATTCTGGAAGCTTTTCAGTACAGCTCAGATCACCATTCATTCAGATGTTATTTCAGAACATACTCTTCAGCGTTTGGATCTTCCAGCGCGGCACATATCCAGAGATATTTAAGTGAGGCAGGCGTTTGCAAGAGAGTTTTGAAGAGACAGAAAAACGCAAAACGTTGCAACTATGACGAGCAATTCTGTGGACAGCTAGTGAAGCAATTGAACATATATGGTTTGTTTACATCTCGGGTTCAAGTCAGGGTAACATGTTAGGCGACTGTAAAAATCGCAACAGCTGTGAAGACGGCAGTATGATGAGGAAATGAGTTCAGAATCAATGTCGGGTGTTTGTTGCATTTAGCCATCACTATCCTCTCAATTCTAACTCCATTGTAAAACATGATCCCTAATGCCACACGCATTTGATAACTGAATTCTATTCTTATCTGGACATGTGTATGCTACGCATTCCTCGGCACAGAACTTGATATTTCACCAGCGCTTTGTAAGGCTCGCTTCGTCCAAGAGCCAGTAGCGCACACGCGAAGAAGTTAGACAATCGCAACTGCGCAAGATGCAACATGGCACATATGTTTGATCAGCACCGACGATCCAGTTAAGTTCCTTACATCATTTCACCAACCATACGATGGGAGCGTTCATTTGTGTGACAAAGAGTTCCATTATTTATCCCAAGTCGTGATCATATTTGAAACAAATGCTGAGATCAAATGCAAAGCCAACTCAGTCCAGCAACGGCCAGTGTCAACGAATGTCACCGAACGCACTTTTCGACTGTGCTTCCGGGTCAACAATGCGGCTGTTATCAAGTGCGTTGGATACCGGTGTTATCTTCAACTGTCCCCTGGCCGGTCAGATATACTAGGTCAAATGTTAGGCACAGCTGATTATTTCAAATTGGCACAGGTCAAGTGTTAGGCAATGCTGATTATTCGCTGGTGGTGGATTTACCTTCTTGGTGGTCGTTTGGTGTGTGAGCGTGTGTGTGTGTGTGTGTGTGCGTGTGTGTGTGTGTGTGTGCGTGTGTGTGTGTATGCGTGTGTGTGTGTGTGTGTGTGTGTGTGTGTGTGTGTGTGTGTGCGTGTGTGTGTGTGTTTGTGAAACCTTTGCTCTTATTTCGTGTTGTACTGAAAAGTCAGTAAAGTAGTGTGGACAATAAACACCTATTTCCTCTTTTCACAAAATAGAAATATTCACAATGTTTGTTAAAAAAAGTAAAACTTGAAATGTTACGATTTAGCAGCTAGCGTTTAATGTGTTCTGGAAAAAAAAGACAGACGCATGTAAAATGCAACGTGTGCTCTTCGATGCTGTTCATAACCGAACACGTACACTCGAATCACGACGCTTTGGGCCAAATATTCCGATCAGACATTGTCAAAGATCAGTTGTATGCACGACATACGGCAGTCAGATCCGGGAATGTTTCTCCCAACAGAAATGTGCTTTGTAGATCAGAATCGATGAATGTCTTAAGGTTTAGTAATCTTGTGCCATAGCGTATTATTTGCTGTTCCGGCAACAGAGAAGCCGTTTTAAACTTATCCTCTCAATTCAAGCAACATAAAGCACAAGTGTCCAGCGTTCCTTCTGCTTTAAACACTATGTCCGCAAAAGCAAATGGCTTAAAAATGTCGATAGCAAAAGTAGACTGTTGAGATGCGTGTAGCCTTGCTGTGGAGCAAAATGTCGATAGCAAAAGTGGACTGTTGAGATGCGTGTAGCCTTGCTGTGGAGCAAAATGTTGATAGCAAAACTAGACTGTTGAGATGCGTGTAGCCTTGCTGTGGCAGCGAGAGAGAAAACCTCAGTCTGATCACACCCAGCAATGAACATCAGAGCACGAGACTAACCAGTCAGTACTCCTTCTGTTTCAATCGTTTAACTGAAGGGAAAAGATGATACTATCTGAAGCAACCCGGGTCAGGAAGAAGCAACGACAGTGTTAATCCCGCCTTAAACTCTGTGTGAACCCTCCACCCACGGTGATTATCGCTGTTTGGTCACAGCAGTGTCTTAGGGACAGTTGCAATGCGATGACAGTGCAATCGCAGGGTTCAATCCCCTCTCATGGGCAGAATATCACCTGCCCAGTTTCAGCGGCACAAACGACGCACTGCCTATTATTTATGCCGCGATAGGGATTATGACGAGTACTTGGCCTGTTTTCCTTTTATGCAACGTGTAGCGGGCTGGGATAATCTGCAGTGCATCGTCGGTCCTGCTGAAGTTACATATGTGAGCGGAGCCCCTTACTGACACGGAACGAGATAGAAGTTAATGTGTCAGTCAGCCTAACCTTGAAGTGGGTTTGACACCACTGTGTCGCCACACTGATAATGGCGTTCATCTTTCTGTCAGCTTTGATATATATGACTAAGAAGATTTGGTGTTGCATGTGTTTCCTGTGTGTGTGTGTGTGTGTGTGTGTGTATATATAAATGTGTGTGTGTGTGTGTGCTTGTCACGGTGTGTATGTGTGTGTATGTGTGTGTTGTGTGCCAGTGTGTGTGTGTGTGTGTGTGCGTCAGTGCCTGTGTACGTGTGTGTATGCGTGCCGTATCAGTCATAGTGTGCGAGTGTGCGTGCGTGAGTGTGCGAGCGCGCTTGCATACATTCGAAAACATGTGCGTGTGTGCGTGTATGTTTGCGTGCGTCTGTGTGTGCGGGTGTGTGTGTATGTTTGGGTAGTAGTAGGATGAGGAGTACGACTGAGGAGGAGACACGGCATCATGAGGTGGAGGAAGGGGTAGTGGTACTGGGCTATGGTGTAAGTTGCAGTAGTAAAGCAATCGTGCGGTACCGTCGTTGGGTGGAGGAAGGGGTAGTGGTACTGTGCTATGGTGTAAGTTGCAGTAGTAAACCAATCGTGCGGTACCGTCGTTGGGTGGAGGAAGGGGTAGTGGTACTGGGCTATGGTGTAAGTTGCAGTAGTAAAGCAATCGTGCGGTACCGTCGTTGGGTGAAGGAAGGGGTAGTGGTACTGGGCTATGGTGTAAGTTGCAGTAGTCAAAGCAATCGTGCGGTACCGTCGTTGGGTGGAGGAAGGGGTAGTGGTACTGGGCTATGGTGTAAGTTGCAGTAGTAAAGCAATCGTGCGGTACCGTCGTTGGGTGAAGGAAGGGGTAGTGGTACTGGGCTATGGTGTAATTAAGTTGCAGTAGTAAAGCAATCGTGCGGTACCGTCGTTGGGTGAA
>NW_027126293.1:0-7500 GCF_037325665.1 Littorina saxatilis | reverse complement strand
AATAAATTCACTGGCCATTTCTTCAAAGGCCATATTATATACAAACTCCAGAAAGTTGTAAGAACTTCACTGGCCATTTCTTCAAAGGCCATATCATATACATACCCCAGAAAGTTGTAAGAACTTCACTGGCCATTTCTTCAAAGGCCATATTATATACATACCCCAGAAAGTTGTAAGAACTTCACTGGCCATTTCTTCAAAGGCCATATTATATACATACCCCAGAAAGTTGTAACAACTTCACTGGCCATTTCTTCAAAGGCCATATTATATACATACCCCAGAAAGTTGTAAGAACTTCACTGGCCATTTCTTCAAAGGCCATATTATATACATACCCCAGAAAGTTGTAACAAATTCACTGGCCATTTCTTCAAAGGCCATAATTATTATATACATACCGCAGAAAGTTGTACCAAATTCACTAGCCTTTTTTCATGGAAACATTTGCTTTATGTTCCTTGATGTCTTCATCTCTGACGCTATAGTGTACGATGTTGTGAAGGTTCACACTCAGGCACGCAGTTATGACGTATTATGTACTGACTAATTTATAGTCTTTTGCATTGCTTCTCTTTAAAACTAGTGACTGCAGTACGAAAGTATTTGGTTGAGATGGATGGATGGATGGATGGATGGATGGATGGATGGATAAGATTTACAGTCCAGTGAGGTTACCCTCATGGAAATTCGGGCTGCTTTCTCCCCGGGGAAAGCGAGCTGCCATACATACGGCGCTACCCATATTTTTTTTTTCCTGCATGCGTGTACTGTATTCCTGTTTCCTGAGACTTAATGCCGTGTGAGATGGAATTTTTTTTACTTTATTCCAAGTCCCACGGGTATTTGATGGACATTTTTATCTATGCCTATACAATTTTGCCAGGAAAGACCCTTTTGTCAATCGTGGGATCTTTAACGTGCACACCCCAATGTAGTGTACACGAAGGGACCTCGGTTTTTCGTCTCATCCGAAAGACTAGCACTTGAACCCACCACCTAGGTTAGGAAAGGGGGGAGAAAACTGCGGCCTGACCCAGGCCTGAACACGCAACCTCTCGCTTCCGAGTGCAAGTCGGCGTTACCACTCGGCCACCCAGAGAGAAACGTTTTTTGTTTGCTATTTTTATTTTTCCCATTGCCAAATATGATTTCGCTTTATGCGACTTAACCTTCACCGGATCTCGCGTTGGACTATACAGTCCGGATAATGTGGGTCGTGTACGACCCATACTTCCCAGAGAAGGATTCAACGTAAAAAGTATGGGTCGAACACAACCCACGCCATCCGAATAGGGATACATATTTTGCTGCCCCTTTACAGAGTATGGGTCGTACACGACCCACGCCACCCGAATAAGGATAAACAACGTAAAATTCCAAAGAGTTTCAGACATAAAGACGAGTTTGTGAGGCTCTGGGTCGTCCACGACCCACGAAGCACGGTGGAGGTTAAAAGACAAACCACAAACCAGCAGGCACAACCCTTTCCCTGTGTGCACAAACAGACTTACAAATTTAACTTCTTTACCAGATTGTGGATCATTTCCAATAGTTGATTCAGGCGAGCATGCCGACATGCTATATTCTCATCTTGACTCATAAAGTTCCATCATCATCATCATCATCATCATCATCTGGGCACGAAATACGACTTAACAAGTTTCTGGTTAGGTATTTAGGCGTACCACGTCATCACCGTAAATCGTTGCACGTTCGGTGTGCTTCTTCCACTTAGCTGTAACAATGTTTATGAGCGAATACCGGGTTTGTGCCCTCCAATGATACGGAATGCGGGTCAGGGCCACCGTGATTTGCAGTTTCCCAGTGCCGCTCAGGGTCATCCTGACTGCACTATGTGGAGCAGTGAAGTCAAGCCTAAAGCTCTCTCAGTCCAAGCTGCACAACAACCAACCTTACTCACACAGACACACCACCACCACCACCATCAACACACACATACGCACGCACACTCACACACACACACACACACACGCACCATGACCACTGTCTCGCGCACACACACACCGGCACACACACACACACACACACGCATACCAGGGGCGGATCAGTTCATTTTATGGGGGGGGTTTCCAAAAGTATATTGTGAAGATATGGGTGTGAAGGCGCGAAGCGCCGAGCCGACGGCGCGAAGCGCCTAGCTTGCTAGGGGGGTCCGGGGGCATGCCCCCCCGGAAAATTTTGAAAAAAAGGATGCAAAATGGTGCAAGCTGGTGCATTCTGAGGATGATCATTACTAGTTCCAGGCAGCAGATTTTGTCACTGATTAATACCCAACAAATTGAAACTCAACCCAAAAAAACACACAAAAATATTTTTATTTTTTGGCTGGGGGGGGGTTTCCGGAAACCCCAGAAACCCCCCCCTCGTCCGCCCCTGCATACACACACACACACACACACACACGCACACTGACACACACACAATCATACTGTTCTTCATCTAACCATAGTGTCAAAAAAGGTTCATTCACTTTTTGACTGTTTATCCAATCTCCCTGAAACCATCTTCACAGATTGACATATTATTCAGTGAAGCCATACAATGTTGCCATCTCCTTCATTCCTCCTGTCTCTCGATTTGTTTCAGTGTTTGCATATAATTAAGACGGTGGGAGTGTGTGTTTCCTGTAAGCTACGCGCCTTGCACGATGTTCATGTTTTGCTACCCCATTTCTGGCGTGATCTGAACTCAGCTATCGCATTTGATGGCGACCTTGTAAACAACATCTGCTTCTTTTCAACAACAGCATTCACAGAGTGTGAACTTTAGGGCAGCAACATTCACATTGCAAACACACGCACACACACACACAGTGACACACACACACACACACACACACACACACACACACACACCGTGACAAGCACACACACACACACACCGTGACAAGCACACACACGCACACACACACACATACATACATACACACCCCCCCACACACACACACACACACAGACACACACATCAAACGCACGCGCACACACATACATAAACGCTTGCAGCAGGCGGCAAGTTCGTGCGCAGTATCTCTTCATTGTTTGGAAGCAGCCTGTGCCCTGTTGGCACTTGACCCTCCTTCTTCGGCCCAAGTGTGATACCGGAGACACAGAGACGAGTGAGATAGCAGAAGGAACAACGAGTCGTGTGTACAAGAACACACTTGAACATGTTTTTGACGTGATCCTAAGAAAGTCGGTTGGCAAACAGATAGTAGGCCTATTCGACATAATTATGTTGCTCTCTCTCTCTCTCTCTCTGGGTTGTGTGTGTGTGTGTGGGGGGGGGGGGGTGTACTTGTGTGTGTGTGGGGGGGGGGGTACGTGTGTGTGTATGATGTGTGTGTGTGATGTGTGTGTATGTGTGTTTGTGTATATATGTATGTGTGTGCATGTGTGTGTGTGTGTGTGTGTGTCAGTATGTGTGTGTATGTGTATGTTTGTGAGTGTGTGTGTATGTGTGTGTGTGTGAGTATGTGTGTGTGTGTGTGTGTGTGTGTGTGTGTGTGTGTGTATTCAAACACAGGTTGTAAGAAAAGGCCTTGCCTTAAATCTTTATCCTTGTTAAATAAAGTTCAGTTCAGTTAAGTTCTCTGTCTGTCTGTCTCTCTCTCTGTCTGTCTGTCCTGTCTGTCTGTCTGTCCTGTCTGTCTGCCTTTCTCTCTCTCTCTCTCTCTCTCTCTCTCTGGGTTGTGTGTGTGTGTGTGTGTGGGGGGGTGTACGTGTGTGTATGTGTGTGTGTACGATGTGTGTATGTGTGTGTGTGTATATATACATCGTCGGGCAGCTAAAATCATGTTAAATGGTCCACAATTATCAGCTGATTTGAAGTTAAAGAATCTAAACTACCTGCCGCTAGTTAAACAGTTACAGTTTAATAAAACTGTAATGATGTGCAAAGTATATCATGGCGAAGTGCCCATCTATATTCAGGACCTATTTCACAGAGTCACCGAAAGGTGCGGGTCTATCAATTGTCTACCACCAATACCCAGGATTGATTTGTTCAAAACTAGTCAAGCCTTCTCTGGCTCTATGGTGTGGAACTCCATTCCGTCTGTAATAAGATCATTAACCTCACTAAAGAGTTTTAAACAAGCTCTGCATAATCATTATGTCTACCTAGATGGCTATATCTAGTCTTAACATGTGCAAGTAGCTGTCAACAATTGGCAAAGCTTTATGAATTACAAAAATATGTTCTTTATTACATGTATTATGTGGAATTTATGTTGCGATTTTCCATCATCATCATCAACATCATCATCATCATTATCATCATCAAATCACCATCATCATCATCATCATCATCATCATCATCATCATCATCAACATCATCATCATCATCATCAACATCATCATCATCATCATCAACATCATCATCTTCATCATCATCATTTACACCATATAATCATTGTAAGCATTAGTGTTAACGTTGGTATTGTGTGAATTTTACCGTCGATCACTTTACATGTGTAACCTCAATTAACATGTTGCATGATTTGCTTTTGATTTGTTTGTTGCTTACTTTGTCATTTTGCTGTTTGTGTTTATTTGCTTGTTTGCTTATTTGTCCGATTGATTGTTTGCTGGTTCCTTCGTTTAATTTGCTTATTTGTCATGTTGCTTTACTTGTTTATCATTTATTAGACATTTGTATTAGAAGCAAGGACCGGTTGTAAGAAAAGGCGTCACCTTAAACCTCTATCCTTGAAAAATAAAGTTCCATCATCTCTCTCTCTCTCTCTCTCTCTCTCTCTCTCTCTCTCTCTCTCTCTCTCTCTCTCTCACACACACACTCTCTCACTCACTCACTCTCTCTCTCTCTCTCTCTCTCTCTCTCTCTCTCTCTCTCTCTCTCTCTCTTTTGACTGGGTGTAAGGACAAAATGTATATCCTTGCATAACAAAAATCTATCAATCAATCAATCACTCTGTTTTATTTTAGGTCACATTATTTCTAACCCCGGTTATTGAATTCTACGTTACAGATCTATTTTTTAATTTCTCGTGTGAGTGTAAGACTTTAGCAGAACAACAAGTTCATCTTCAGAAATTCAAAAATTCAAATCAGTAATACATTTTCCAAAGACATGCGTGTATTATGTAACTCTGTATATGTGTACACATGTGACTCTTGATGAGAACAACTATTCCTTGGGTTCGTTTTAGTTCTGTTATTCTTGAAGTGAAGCTGTGTATCCCGCCTTCAGCAGTTTATGTCAGGTTTTTCAGGAATCAGGAGAGACTTGTTCTGGGCTTGCTGTTCTTTGTCCGTCGCACCTGAAACACAGTGCACTCTGTCATTTTTCTCACACCAGAATACAACTTGCACCAACCCATCAAAGTTTGGGATGCTTTATATTTTTTTGTGCGCTAACACATTTTGTGGATATTGTTATCTGTTGCTTCATGTAACGATGCACGAAGCCCACAAACATACACTGTTTAATTTCTGTCCATCGATCGGGTTCTTGTTTCGACGCACGACGGGCGCGGTGGCCTAGTGGATAAGACATCAGCCTCCTAATCGGAAGGTCGTGAGTTCGAATCCCGGCCGCGGCCGCCTGGTGGGTTCAGGGTGGAGATTTGTCCAAACTCCCAGGTCCTGATAGTGCCTTACCCCCCTTCGTGTCAGTGTACACCCAAGCACAAGACCAAGTGCACACGGAAACGATCCTGTAATCAATGTCATAGTTCGGTGGGTTATAGAAACACGAAAATACCCAGCATGCTCCCCCCGGAGTCGGCGTATGGATGCCTGAATGGCGTTTAAAAACGGTCATACACGTAAACATCCACTCGTGCAAAAACACGAGTGAACGTTGGAGTTTCAGCCCATGATCAAAGAAAAAGAAGAAGAAGTTTCGAAGCACGTTTACTTCGCCGTGTTGTCTAGTACAAGGGCAAGCAAAGTGACCTTCCAAAACAGTGACGTACTACACAATACAACAGAAGTGTTGCTTCCCATCTGAACAAACCAAACGAACACGAGACCAAATCGTGAAAAGTACCAACCTGTTGTGTATGCCTTGTCCTTTCCGTCTGGCATGAGCGAGGCCTTGCCGTGAAACACACACCTGTGCAGCGTGACGTAGACGATGACCAGACAGACACAGGTGATTGACAGGGCTCGGAATGTCCACCTGGGTCCGATCTTACTGAAGAGAGCTCCGGTCAACAGGCTGCCCAGTCCTTTACCTGAAGCGGGTCCGCAATTGCAAGGGTTATGACATGTTAACAAACGAACAGACAGACAGGCGGACACACAGACACTTCAGCACGCATGCAGATAGAAGCGCAAATGCGCGCGCGTGCACACACACACACACACACACACACACACACACACACACACACACACACACGTTCACATACACCCACAAACACACGCGCGCGCGCACACACGCACGCACGCACATACACCCACCCACACACACATACAGACACACATACACACACACACACACACACACACATGCACATGCGCGCACGCACACGCACACACGCACGCACACACATGCACGCACGCACACACAGTTCACCCACCCACACACACACACACACACACACACACACACACACACACACACACAATACCACCGCCATTTAGAACAAAAACAACAACACAAAGAAGAACCACAGCAACAACAACAAAATACTAGCAACGACAGACGATTCCTTCACAAAGTTGGCAACTCTTGTTTCAATTGATTCTTTACACGACTTGATTTTGTCCTACTTTATTTTGTTAATGCTTCAATGTTTTCAGGTCTTGATTTTAATATCGGGTCATATTGAGAAAAAAAGTTAAAAAAACAAAAACACACAAGATATATTCAAAGCAATCAAGGCACACCATATAATAACTTCGGGGATTTCGAGAAGTTACCACTAGTTCATAATTTTCATGTGTGTGTACTGACCAATCCCGAAGTTGAGACCGCTGACCAGTCCCTGCGTGGTGGCAGTCAGACCTGGCGGGGAGATGGAACTGGCGTGTGTGGTCACAGCAGACCACGTGACCCCAAAGGTCAGGCCGTGCACCCACTCAATGAACAGCACGTGCCACGCGTTGCTAAGCAACGAATAGGCCATGAAGCGAGCGCTAAGAACGAGCAGGGTACAGCTCAGGCAGGCGATTGTCCCGAAACGGTTGATGAACGATCCGGAGATGAAGAAAAAGGGGATCTTGGAGGGAATGAAAATGCGAGAGTAAATTATTAATCATGGCAATAATGCAATAATGTTTCTAGAGCGCATATGTACAGGGTTAAACCAGTCCACCCAACTGGGAATGGGTACCTGACCGTATTCAGAGACGGGGAAGGCCAAGGCAGCGAGGGAAAGGAGTGGGCACCGCCCTCATAAAGCCCGCCAGAGTAGTTGAGATCTCTAACTTCTCGCTCTCCTACGACCAAACATGGTTATGGGACTACCTTTACCCTTGGTTTAAACAATGTTTATTCATATTTTAC
>NW_027126292.1:0-7476 GCF_037325665.1 Littorina saxatilis | reverse complement strand
TCGAAAATTGCAGGTACATTGCAATAGTTCTGGTGTGTTTTATATATATGTTGATATAGCGTATCATTGAATTATCATTGGTTTAACGACGCGTTATTTTTATTTGCGTGTTTATTTATTCCAACTTTACTAACGATTCGAAGGCTGTTTGTCCACAGTGAATGGGAAGTCAAAGCCTATTTGAAGATAAATTTTTTTCTCACTATAGTGTGCGGGAAATATTCAAACAAAAAGGGCTGTTCTTTTTACTCTGACTTTTATTCTGCACCAAGAATGGATCCTTGAGGTATGATTTGTGTGTGTGTTTTTGTTAGTGCTTTTTGTTATCAACATTTTTGTATTTACAATGTCGGGTTTGATCAGTTTCTTGCTTTTTTGTTTCTTTTTTTTCTACACACACACGCACACACACACACACACACACACACACACATACACACACACACACACACACACACACACACACACACACACGTACACACACGCACACACACACACATATATATATATATCATATATATACACATACACACTCCCCCCACAAACACACACACACAAACACACACACACATAAACACACACACACACACACACACACACACACACACACACACACACACACACACACACACACACACACACACAGAGAAAAGATAGACAGACAGACTGGCAGACAGACAAATAGAAAGAGAGCCGGGGCGGGGGTAGCCAGGGACAGAGAGACTCGATTCACCGCACATTTTAAAACAAACAACCCCCCTACCACTAGCTTTCCACACAAACATGTATACGTTTATGCACAGAGAATCTGTGTCACCAATCATATTGGCAGATAGGCCTACCGACCTGCCACACATTTATAAACACCCCCACACTTCATGGCCGCTTTGAACAAATTCCAACACACTCTTACGGTACGAGACTTGCGCATTTCTACTGTTTCATCGACAGACAGGTTGATTGTCCACGGGGTTTAGCACGTGAAAACAGCGGACACGGATACAGAATTCTCTGCGCGTGTGCGGTTCAGCTGGTCTGACGCGCGTGTGCAAAAGAGCGGACGCAAGCTGATTTGCTGGGTGGAATATTCTACAGAAAGGCTTCTCTCTCGTATAGTCTTGTGTCGGTCGGGCTGCTTGCATCTCTGTTCAGTTTTTCTACTGTAGTAGTAACCGTTTGAACATTGTCTTCTGTCATCTACTATTCCAACATTGTTATCTTCGTTTTGGCACAGGTGTGTTTGTGTATTTGTGTATGGTGTTTGTGACTTCTGACAAAAATGTAAAGAAAAACAAGAAAGAGAAACGAAACGGAAAACTAAGTTTGCCGTAAAAGAATTTTTTCTGCTTGGTGAGTAGGCCGCTTTTGAGAAAAGTGTTTGATTGAGAAGATAACCAAATGGAAATATATGATAGCAGGTGCACACAAATTAATGTTTGCCGTATAAAAACTAATCACAGATTCATGTGTAATAGAGTAAGTGAGAGTTATTACTTCACTTGTTCATCAGATATCTAAACAGCCTCATTTGTTTAGGATAATCACATATTCTTTATTCGCAGTATTTCGTGGCATATCCGGGAGATTGTTTTATCTCGTATATGTCACAGTACAAACCTGACAACTTGAAAATAGTTTTTGAAAAAGATATTTGCCTCGTCTGTTTTCCAGTACACTTCAAGTCAAAGTTAAAATAACACATAAAAAACAAATAGGAGACATAGAACGAAATACAAAAGCAAAAACAAAATAATGAATAGAATGCATATTAAGAGAGACACAAATATAAAATAAGGCATGCTAACATCTCGACTGGTTCGTGTAAATGTGAAATGTGTTCGTTTTACAAACGCGATAAAGGCCGGAGAGCAAGTTTGTTACAAAAACATACTGAACCCTATTGGGAAAACTTTGACAAACACATCAAGTCGGAAACTTGTTTCTTTGTTGTATTTAACGCCGTTGAGGTTTACTTTCCATGTTTGGTAGCCAGCGTGGTTGATTTCATACCTTTTGGTTTAGTTAAGTCTCTATGTATGATATTTGTATGTGAAATATTTGTAAATTGAAGAAATTGATAGCTTCGAATGCTGTCTTTGTGTCAATTGAATTCTGAGCATATTTGGCATTCAGACGAATTGTCATGTTATTGTTTCGCCGGTTTTATTTATTGAAGTTTCTCATACTGGATAATACTCAAAAAAAATTGCCACGCTGAAATAGTACTGTGGTTTAACACTTTATATTTTTTGTAAAGCTGTTTAACCGGACTGCTCATATCAGTTTGGTACTTTCATAATTTGTGGGAGAGTCTGCTGATAAGCTGAGTTTGATGAATTTAAAGGATCAGACACATTTTCAAAATATTCTACTTTTTTTGTTTATTTGCTTAACGCCCAGCCGACCACGAAGGGCCATATCAGGGCGGTGCTGCTTTGACATATAACGTGCGCCACACACAAGACAGAAGTCGCAGCACAGGCTTCATGTCTCACCCAGTCACATTATTCTGACACCGGACCAACCAGTCCTAGCACTAACCCCATAATGCCAGACGCCAGGCGGAGCAGCCACTAGATTGCCAATTTTAAAGTCTTAGGTATGACCCGGCCGGGGTTCGAACCCACGACCTCCCGATCACGGGGCGGACGCCTTACCACTAGGCCAACCGTGCCGGTAATGTTCTACTAATTGCATTGTCTTTCCATTACTTGTGCGTTGAGACGATCGGCAAAGACATATTTTTGCGTTCAATCTTTGGAAACTTATAAATGCCCGCTTCGAACCGTAATTACAACTGAAGACTGTCCTTAATTGAGCCCGGAGTTGACTTCGCGAAGTCTGTCTATCGAAATTCAGTGCCAAAAGTTCGAGCAAATGACTTTCAACGTGATCAATTATGTTGTCAAAACTTTGATTTGTCGGAAGTTTACAATATACTGCCTAACTCATTTTGTGGATTACAACAATTCCCGTATACCGGGTTTTCTTGTGCGCTGTAAAACTAGGGGAGCAAAGTGGTTTAATTTGCCACAAAACAGCGACAGTGCATCTCTGTCTTTGGGCATTAATACAGTCTTAAAGTCTTATGCACGATGGCTGAAGAGATGTGAATGCTTATCTGACTGACGTGACGAAATTCTGTTATGATTTCTCTCGAAACAGTTCGGATAAATATCCCAAACATTCCAAAAGCATTCCAAAACGGTTTTTCTTTTAAACACCAGTCGCTAGAACTTTAATTTAATGATCTTTAATGTGAAGATTTATTTATTTATCACATTAACGGTCAATCGATCCAAATTCAAAAGAATGTTTCGTTTTGTTAATTAGTGTTTCATACACTTACGGCTTTTTATTCTTCGTAGAGTTAAAATGAGCTAGAACCTTTGTGATAACAATTTTATTTTAGTGACGTTGTTGGCCTACTTTTTTTTTCAACGCCTTTTCGTCGGAAATCAGTAGGCAGTGGGTGCAGCCAAGATCTAAGCTAACCAACTCCCGTGTTAACCTTTTAACATCATGCTGTACATATGAAAATCTACGACAGTGCGCGAAGAGGTCCTTTTTATATTTAGTCAAGTTTTGACTAAATAGTTTAACATCGAGGGGGAATCGAAACGAGGGTCGTGGTGTATGTGCGTGTGTGTGTGTGTCTGTCTGTGTGTGTGTGTGTGTGTGTGTGTAGAGCGATTCAGACTAAACTACAGGACCGATCTTTATGAAATTTGACATGAGAGTTCCTGGGTATGAAATCCCCGAACATTTTTTCATTTTTTTGATAAATGTCTTTGATGACGTCATATCCGGCTTTTCGTGAAAGTTGAGGCGGCACTGTCACGCCCTCATTTTTCAACCAAATTGGTTGAAATTTTGGTCAAGTAATCTTCGACAAAGCCCGGACTTCGGTATTGCATTTCAGCTTGGTGGCTTAAAAATTAATTAATGACTTTGGTCATTAAAAATCTGAAAATTGTAAAAAAAAATAAACATTTATAAAACGATCCAAATTTACGTTTATCGTATTCTCCATCATTTGCTGATTCCAAAAACATATAAATATGTTATATTCGGATTAAAAACAAGCTCTGAAAATTAAATATATAAAAATTATTATCAAAATTAAATTGTCGAAATCAATTTAAAAACACTTTCATCTTATTCCTTGTCGGTTCCTGATTCCAAAAACATATAGATATGATATGTTTGGATTAAAAACACGCTCAGAAAGTTAAAACAAAGAGAGGTACAGAAAAGCGTGCTATCCTTCTTAGCGCAACTACTACCCCGCTCTTCTTGTCAATTTCACTGCCTTTGCCATGAGCGGTGGACTGACGATGCTACGAGTATATACGGTCTTGCTGAAAAATGGCATTGCGTTCAGTTTCATTCTGTGAGTTCGACAGCTACTTGACTAAATATCGTATTTTCGCCTTACGCGACTTGTTATTTATGCCGCGCACACCAACCGTCACTTACAGCCGAAATCGGCTCCTGCGATATATATCCCACGACCAACATCTAGTGGGAATCCAGATCCAGAGCGAACTCGTCGGGTAAAAGAACAATCACATTAAGTCAGAAGTAACGACCTCGTGCACACAATAAATGCAGTTGCACCGCCATTGATATTTCCACACCTGAAATGTGATGCGTGAGATCTTGTTACAGGACAAAAGAAAGGCAATTGCGATCATAGAATTAACCATCCGCGCGTGAGCAAATGAGAGAGAGAAAAACACTTTGAAGAAACCAAGAAACGTTGATATTACTTCAGGAGATTGTGGTTTTCCCCATTCAGTAATGGGCGTTGCTTTCTACCAAGCTTCTGCTTGTATTCCAGATAGTGTCTTTCCCGGAATACTTAAACCAATAAGATGCTAGTTTAGTATTACTCCTTTCTTTTCAAAGTCAAGAAGGTGTGTTGCACTTTCAGTAGTTTTAATGAGTGAAGTCAAAAGAAACTTATAGAAAGCATGACGTGAATAGCAGCAGACATTACTATGAGTTATTTCTAATATGCTGACTGTTAGCAAATGATAACAGACATGTCGAGAAAAAAGATCTCAAGCATGAGCCTTTTAGGCGAATGCTGATATCGTTTGTGAGACATGTCTGTTATCATTTGCTAACAGTCAGCATATTAGAAACTAGATGATTACCCGCTTCGCCGGGTACCGGCTTCGCCGGGAAGAAGTAGAGCCGAATACCAGGCTGCGCCTGGGACCCGGCTTTGCCGGGTGTACGCCGGCTTCGCCGGCGCACGAAGGAAAGGAGATAAACGCGCAAAACACTGGAGACCTTCTAAAAATAGTAACGTGCAGTGACCTTCTAAAAATAGTAACGTAGTAACGGGAATATGGATTGACGCCACACGGAGGAAGGGAGATAATCGCGGCTGAAAACACTGAAGAAGATAAGGAAGAGTTACTGGTAGTGGATCCCGACCCAAAAAAAACAACATCGGTTCAGCGCGCACAGCGCTGCGCGCTGAGAGCACGTGTTGAAATATCTCATCGATGAGGTTGTGTCCGGGGTGTAGCTGAATGCGGTGTCCAAATTTGAAAAAGATCCACCGAGAACTTTGGCCGTGCATCGCGAACAGACAGACAGACAGACACTAGTCGTATATATATATATATAGATAACGGTTTCATTACCGTTTAAATCGACCAAAAGAAATTTCGAAGCGACCCCGTGAATTAGACGGAACAGCCGCAATGGGAACTTGAGCGCTCCTACCTGATTATGCCTGTCAGTCAAAGAATTCTCGTGACCTGGGTCAGCCAATCAGAGTAACACACCTGACGTGATGAATATTCACAGGTCAAATGCCTTTGACACACAACAATCTCACAAGATAAACCATGTTGAACATGCGTTTCGGTTGCTTAGCTTTTTCTTGTTGAACAGAGAGCGACAGATTTAGAACCGACTCCAGACGGATGGGAAATGACGTAAATATAAATTTGACGTAAAGTGAGTGACACAATTTCACTTGATTTTTCCGAACTTAGATCATTTAGATTTCAAGTGAGCGGGTCCCATTGCACACTCAGAGGATGGGCGGTGCCTTGCTGTTCCGTAAAGCACCCACCGACAAAACTCGCTTTTCGGAATTTTTTACATAAAGAGAGTATTATCTGACAGCATTTGAAGTGTCATTCTTTAGAATAAATCACGCTGATATTGTTGATTTAAATTGTTAGTGTGTCTTGTTAATGTATAGATTGATAAACCAAAAGGGTCCCTGCCTGAACGTTATAACATTTAGAGGGTCACCTAGAATCCGCCCTGATTGGTCAAAAAGCCATATGGGGCACCCAATTGGTAATAAATTATTATAACAGAAGTTCAACTTGTATAATGAGTGTTTAGTGAAGAGTTGGATAACGAGGGAAAACAGGAAGACAATCCATCAAAAGAACTTGGCGAAAATATGAATCTGTGAGTTGAACTTCACTTGTGCTTTGTGATTCCCAGAACTTGAAGCCGCGGCGGACAGGTAAGTGTTGATTTTTTTGGCTTTGTTTTTGTTCGTCTCCGTATCTGGGTGTTAATAGGAAGCGAGAGGTTGCGAGTTCGACCCTGGGTCAGGGCGTTTGCAATTTTCTCCCCCCTTTCCTAACCTAGGTGGTGGGTTCAAGTGCTAGTCTTTCGGATGAGACGAAAAAGCGAGGTCCCTTCGTGTACACTACATTGGGGTGTGCACGTTAAAGATCCCACGATTGACAAAAGGGTCTTTCCTGGCAAAATTGTATAGGCATAGATAAAAAATGTCCACCAAAATACCCGTGTGACTTGGAATAATAGGCCGTGAAAAGTAGGATATGCGCCGAAATGGCTGCGATCTGCTGGTCGATGTGAGTGCGTGATGTATTGTGTAAAAAAATTCATCTCACACGGCATAAATAGATCCCTGCGCCTTGAGTCCGAGTCTGGAGATACGCGCGCGATATAAGACTTCATATAAGCATGTGCGGCGGTGCGCATTTGGGTGTGTCTGAATGGCTTCGTCTGTCGGTCGGTCCGTCAGTCAGCCGGTCCGTCGGTCGGACGATCTCCGTCTCTCTCTCTCTGCCCCTCTCTCTCTCTCTCTCTCTCTCTCTCTCTCTCTCTCTCTCTCTCTCTCTCTCTCTCTCTCTCTCTCTCTCTCTCTCTCTCTCTCTCTCTCTCTCTCTCTCTCTCTCTCTCTCTCTCTCTCTCTCTCGCTTGAAGTCACTTAAAAGTTTTAGAAAGTCTGTTCATAATCACCTCATATTTTGATGATTTAGATGTTTCCGATCTCAGCATGTTTTTATCTGCTCTAATTCTGTTTGTATCTGTCTTTGTCTCTGTTTCTGTCTCTATGTTTCTGTCTCTCTCTCTGCTTATTTCAAACATACTTCCCTCTCTGCCTCTGTCTATGTCTGTCTGTCTGTCTGTCTCTCTCTCTCTGTCTCTCTCTGTCTCTCTCTCTCTCTGTCTCTCTCTGTC
>NW_027126291.1:5000-15428 GCF_037325665.1 Littorina saxatilis | reverse complement strand
CCCACCTCTCTCTCCCTCCCCCCTCTCTCCCTCCCCCCTCTCTCTCTCTCCCCCCCCCCTCTCTCTCTCTCTCCACCTCACATCTCTCTCTCTCTCTGAGTGTGGTGAAAGTAGGTGGTGTGAGTGTCGGACAGTGTGCCAACAAACATGTTGTTTGATGTCTGTGGGCGCTGTGCAGGCTGTCCCTGGTGGCAGTGAGGGGCGGGCAGGGGATGCGAGCACCGAGTTATTGAGCAGCGCACGATGCAGTGCTCTACACAGATAGCTCTGCTAGCATAGCAGTGCTCAGCGTGTCGGTCGTTATGTAACGCTGCCACTTTTCCTGCTTCTCTCTTCTGCTTCATCCACCTCTCGCTCTTTCCGCTCCCGATTTTGTCTTGTGGCAGCTTTCTTCACGCAGTGGACCCAAAGATCTTGCAGGCTTCTTGGGATGTCTGCAGCTCTGACCAGCAGATAGCCCGTCAAAACGGAAAGAATTGGAGCAGAGATTAATGCAGAGCACACACCTCGCCGGCAGTTTTACTCAGATACATCCTTTTGCTAGTGATATTGTATTTACTAGGTATCCCGTTAGACCGTTTCACCTGGATTTAGTGGTTATCCTGCTGGACCGTTTTTAGCTAGATGTACTGGCTATCCAGGGGAAGCCTGTTTACCTGGATGAAGTGAATATCCCGCTAAACCCTTTCACCAACATGTACTGGCTATCCCGTTAGGCTAGTGATTCTGTATGTTCTGAATATCCCGTTAGCTCATTTTACCTAGTGGGTATGCTTGCTGTAAGGCCGTTGAAGCAGGAGGTACGTGGTACCCCGTCAGCCCAGTTTTATCAGAATCATATGTGGATGTACGGGATACAATGTGTCCTGTTTTGTTTTCTATCCGTGTATACTGGGTATCCCGTTAATCTGTTCTTTTGTATGCAGTAGCTATTTTTAGTCGATTTGGAATTAATCGATTTTGTTTCGATCAGACTTACTGTATGACTGTGTCGTTCCCAAATAGTTTTCCTTCCGCGATATGGAGAGAGTGTTGATACACCCCCTGTGAACGTGATGCAGCCTTGGGATGAGAGTTTGAACATTCTCTGGTATTCTTCCAATGAGACTGCTTGACGCCATCTCTCTTTCTCTCTGAGCTTCTCTAGCTCTGCATGTGTGTGTGTCTGCGTGTGGATGTGTGTGAGTGTGTGTGCCATACTGATCACTTTGTCAAACGCACGTAGACGAGGCCTGGCGTCTCCCCCGCGGACTGGCGGCTTTGAAGAGCCAGGTTTTCATTTTTCTCCCATCATCATCATGGCCCATAAAGCGCTTCTTCCATACACACACACACTCTCTCTCTCTCTCTTTCTCTCTCTCTCCCTCTCCCCTCTCTCTCTCCCCCCCCTCTCTCTCTCGCCTCTCTCTCTCTCTCTCGCCTCTCTCTCTCTCTCTCGCCTCTCTCTCTCTCTCGCATCTCTCTCTCTCTCTCGCCTCTCTCTCCCTCTCTCTCTCTCTATCTCTCTCTCTCTCTTATGATACCCCCGCTCCCCCCCCCCCCCTCGAGCCCAGTGTGGAGAGCGAGCACTTTGATGTTGGCTGGCAGTAGCTGCTTTCAGTGTCTGGCGTGGAGTGGATGGAAAATGCAGACCAGCTGCCAGCAGCTCCACTCAAACCACCAACACTCGCACCACCAGGTACCACCAGGAACTATGTGGAGAAGGTGACTTCAGTCTTTGCCCATGCTGTCTGCTACCACAAAAATGTTGGCTCCCCCGCCCCCACTGTGCCCAGGGACTGTAGAGTAGACCAATGATACAAGGGCTAAAATTCTTCGCTTCGGGTTGTGTTCAAGTCTACCGCGGGTTTCAATTCTGCGTCGAATATTTAGTTGATCATTTTCAGCCGTTTATACAGTCTTTCCCTGCTTTAGATTTATTTCTGTTTCCAACTCTACCTCGGCTGTATCTCTGCTTGGTTGCCTCATGTTCACTACAGGGTTTTTCCCCCCTGTCGTTATTGTCATCTTTGCGCTTGGGTCCCTGTTTAGCTTTACAGTAATTCCAGTATCTTGGGTGTCCTTTGAGGGTTCCAATCGTGCTTTAAAAGTTGATACTGTACTCTCAACCTCTACATACTGTACTCTCAACCTCTACATACTGTCCTCTCAACCTCTACATACTGTACTCTCAACCTCTACATACTGTACTCTCAACCTCTACATACTGTACTCTCAACCTCTACATACTGTACTCTCAACCTCTACATACTGTACTCTCAACCTCTACATACTGTACTCTCAACCTCTACATACTGTACTCTCAACCTCTACATACTGTACTCTCAACCTCTACATACTGTACTCTCAACCTCTACATAATGTACTCTCAACCTCTACATACTGGACTCTCTACATACTGTACTCTCTACATACTGTACTCTCAATCTAGTGTTGCCTTTGAACATCCTGGTTTCGCCCTTGGACAATCTAGTGTTGTCTTTAGACATCCTGGTTTCGCCTTTGGACAATCTAGTGTTGCCTTTGGACATCCTGGTTTCGCCCTTGGACAATCTAGTGTTGCCTTTGGACATCCTGGTTTCGCCCTTGGACAATCTAGTGTTGCCTTTGGACATCCTGGTTTCACCCTTGGACAATCTAGTGTTGCCTTTGGACATCCTGGTTTCACCCTTGGACAATCTAGTGTTGCCTTTGGACATCCTGGTTTCGCCCTTGGACAATCTAGTGTTGCCTTTGGACATCCTGGTTTCGTCTTTGGACAATCTAGTGTTGCCTTTGGACATCCTGGTTTCGCCCTAGGACAATCTATTGTTGCCTTTGGACATCCTGGTTTCGCCCTTGGACAATCTAGTGTTGCCTTTGAACATCCTGGTTTTGCCCTTGGACAATCTAGTGTTGCCTTTGAACATCCTGGTTTCGCCCTTGGACAATCTAGTGTTGCCTTTGGACATCCTGGTTTCGCCCTTGGACAATCTAGTGTTGCCTTTGAACATCCTGGTTTCGCCCTTGGACCATCTAGTGTTGCCTTTGAACATCCTGGTTTCGCCCTTGGACCATCTAGTGTTGCCTTTGAACATCCTGGTTTCGCCCTTGGACAATCTAGTGTTGCCTTCGGACATCCTGGTTTTTCCCTTGGACAATCTAGTGTTGCCTTTGGACATACTGGTTTCGCCTTTGGACCATCTAGTGTTGCCTTTGGACATCCTGGTTTCGCCCTTGGACAATCTAGTGTTGTCTTTAGACATCCTGGTTTCGCCCTTGGACAATCTAGTGTTGCCTTTGGACATCCTGGTTTCGCCCTTGGACAATCTAGAGTTGTTTTTAGACATCCTGGTTTCGCCCTTGGACCATCTAGTGTTGTCTTTAGACATCCTGTTGCCTTTGAACATCCTGGTTTCGCCTTTGGACAATCTAGTGTTGCCTTTGGACATCCTGGTTTCGCCCTTGGACCAACTAGTGTTGCCTTTGGACATCCTGGTTTCGCCCTTGGACAATCTAGTGTTGTCTTTAGACATCCTGGTTTCGCCCTTGGACAATCTAGTGTTGTCTTTAGACATCCTGGTTTCGCCCTTGGACCATCTAGTGTTGCCTTTGGACATCCTGGTTTCGCCCTTGGACAATCTAGTGTTGCCTTTGGACATCCTGGTTTCGCCCTTGGACAATCTAGTGTTGCCTTTGGACATCCTGGTTTCGCCCTTGGACCATCTAGTGTTGTCTTTAGACATCCTGGTTTCGCCTTTGGACCATCTAGTGTTGCCTTTGGACATCTTGGTTTCGCCTTTGGACAATCTCAGTGTTTGAGACGAGTGTGTTGTATGGTTTCAGTGTTTGAGACGAGTGTGTTGTATGGTTTCAGTGTTTGAGACGAGTGTGTTGTATGGTTTCAGTGTTCGAGGCGATTGTGTTATATGGTTTCAGTGTTTGAGACGATTGTGTTGTGTGGTTTCAGTGTTTGAGACGATTGTGTTTTATGGTTTCAGTGTGGCGGAGCAACACGCACTACTTCCACAGCCTCAAGTGGCAGTACTTCATCTCCGTGCTGGGGCTGCACAACGAGTTCCCAGCCAGCAGCTTCCGGTGGATGGATGAGTGCCACTCGCCCTCCGCCCCCCGCAATGGATTCAGCTGTCCCAACATCCACGACACGAGACACAGGTGAGACACTGACCATAATTATTACCTGAACCAGCCAGCAATGTTTGTAGTCCCCTCTTTCACTGTTTCACTGTGCCTATGTTCGGCGCGTGTGCAATCAGGGATGGCCAAATCTCAAAATTGTAACTCGCCAGTCAGGCGAGTAACTTCAAGAAAGTCACTAGCCCGGCAGCAATTTCGCTGGCCCGGTACATACTACAGTTGATGTGCAGTGTTTATATATATGGCTTTAAAACTCGATATTATAACCAAAAGGGTCGCATTTGACCAGAATTTTCATTGGCCAGCCGGGCGAGTTGCCGGGCGGTTTCTATTTATTTATTTATTTATTTATTTATTTACGAGAATTTATATTGCGCACGTATCTCACCACACAAGGCGACTCAAGGCGCATGTTATACCTATTAATGCCGTGTGAGATGAAATTTTTTACACAATATATCACGCATTCACATCGGCCGCGGATTCTTTACTCGCCCATGCGACCGGGCGGACGATTTGGCCATTCCTGACAATGTATAGGTATTGTGGAAAAGTTGAGGATTTACCAGACAGGTGACAGAGGCAAAGAGAAACGAGTTGGAGGGGGGGGGGGGGTAACAAGGCTAAATATACTAAGTGTGTGAGAGCATGGTGTCTGGAAGTGGTGTACCGTGTGGAAGTAGACCTCTCTGTGTCTGCGAGCTGCCCTGGCTTTGATCTTGGCCGCCCGCTTTCTCCTAAATCCTGCACCCCCCCCCCCCTTTTTTTTTTTTACCCGGTCGCTTCACCTGCTGGCCTCTCGTGCTAACCTTGGCCACAGCCTTGGCAGAAAAGGGGGGGAGGTGAGAGGATTTGGTCCCAGCGTAGCCTGCATAGCTTATGGAGAGGGCAGTGTCGAGGTTTGATCTTTGAAAACTCTCATTCTTACCTTCACTGTCCCCCATATATAAGTGGAAGCCCCCCTTTAAGTCCCCCCCCCTCCCCCTCCCCCCGAATTTAAGACTTCATCACTTTTAAGACTGTTTTCTCAGATATCGTGTTCATAACCTCTGTAAATGTACAGAGAATTCCTCCTGTTAAAGATCTGATTCTCTCAGATATCGTGTTCATAACCTGTGTAAATGTACAGAGAATTCCTCCTGTTAAAGATCTGATTCTCTCAGATATTGTGTTCATAACCTGTGTAAATGTACAGAGAATTCCTCCTGTTAAAGATCTGATTCTCTCACATTGTGGGAGGTCTTCAGAGGGGTCCCACTCTGAACGTTGACTTCAACTGTCACTCAAGGGAGGTCACTCAACAGTGTCTGACTGAGCCTTTTGTGCTCCGCGAATGAAGGGGACTACTGCTGCTACATGGCAAGGCTCAGACACTGATTGAAGAGAGGACTCACCTGTTGGAAAGGGGGGGGGGGGGGGGGGGGGTCTACCCGAGAACTCGATTTACAATCAACTTGCCTTGAAGGGAAGATAGATCTATACGAAGCTGTCTTGTCGGCGAGCTTTGGGAAATGACATAGGGCTGATCAATGTCAACTGAATTATTGACGCAGAGAGCTGTCCTCACCACTGACCTCGTTGTGGTGTCGCAGGCCAACGGTGTGTGTGAACGTGCATGCTTGGTGAGCATGTGCTCACTTTGTCAGTCTTTATTGTATTGTCTGTCTGTCTGGGTTTTGTTGGTCTATTTGTACTGGTTGGTATGTCTGTCTGTCTGGGTTTTGTTGGTCTATTTGTACTGGTTGGTATGTCTGTCTGTCTGGGTTTTGTTGGTCTATTTGTTCTGTTGGTATGTCTGTCTGTCTGGGTTTTGTTGGTCTATTTGTTCTGGTTGGTATGTCTCTGTCTGGGTTTTGTTGGTCTATTTGTTCTGGTTGGTATGTCTGTCTGTCTGGGTTTTGTTGGTCTATTTGTTCTGGTTGGTATGTCTGTCTGTCTGGGTTTTGTTGGTCTATTTGTTCTGGTTGGTATGTCTGTCTGTCTGGGTTTTGTTGGTCTATTTGTTCTGGTTGGTATGTCTGTCTGTCTGGGTTTTGTTGGTCTATTTGTACTGGTTGGTATGTCTGTCTGTCTGTCTGGGTTTTGTTGGTCTATTTGTTCTGGTTGGTATGTCTGTCTGTCTGTCTGGGTTTTGTTGGTCTATTTGTTCTGGTTGGTATGTCTGTCTGTCTGGGTTTTGTTGGTCTATTTGTTCTGGTTGGTATGTCTGTCTGTCTGGGTTTTGTTGGTCTATTTGTTCTGGTTGGTATGTCTGTCTGTCTGGGTTTTGTTGGTCTATTTGTACTGGTTGGTATGTCTGTCTGTCTGGGTTTTGTTGGTCTATTTGTACTGGTTGGTATGTCTGTCTGTCTGGGTTTTGTTGGTCTATTTGTACTGGTTGGTATGTCTGTCTGTCTGGGTTTTGTTGGTCTATTTGTACTGGTTGGTATGTCTGTCTGTCTGGGTTTTGTTGGTCTATTTGTACTGGTTCGTATGTCTGTCTGTCTGGGTTTTGTTGGTCTATTTGTACTGGTTGGTATGTCTGTCTGTCTGTCTGGGTTTTGTTGGTCTATTTGTACTGGTTCGTATGTCTGTCTGTCTGGGTTTTGTTGGTCTATTTGTTCTGGTTGGTATGTCTGTCTGTCTGGGTTTTGTTGGTCTATTTGTACTGGTTGGTATGTCTGTCTGTCTGTCTGGGTTTTGTTGGTCTATTTGTACTGGTTCGTATGTCTGTCTGTCTGGGTTTTGTTGGTCTATTTGTACTGGTTGGTATGTCTGTCTGTCTGGGTTTTGTTGGTCTATTTGTACTGGTTGGTATGTCTGTCTGTCTGTCTGGGTTTTGTTGGTCTATTTGTTCTGGTTGGTATGTCTGTCTGTCTGTCTGGGTTTTGTTTGTCTATTTGTTCTGGTTGGTATGTCTGTCTGTCTGGGTTTTGTTGGTCTATTTGTTCTGGTTGGTATGTCTGTCTGTCTGGGTTTTGTTGGTCTATTTGTTCTGGTTGGTATGTCTGTCTGTCTGGGTTTTGTTGGTCTATTTGTACTGGTTGGTATGTCTGTCTGTCTGGGTTTTGTTGGTCTATTTGTACTGGTTGGTATGTCTGTCTGTCTGGGTTTTGTTGGTCTATTTGTACTGGTTGGTATGTCTGTCTGTCTGGGTTTTGTTGGTCTATTTGTACTGGTTGGTATGTCTGTCTGTCTGGGTTTTGTTGGTCTATTTGTACTGGTTCGTATGTCTGTCTGTCTGGGTTTTGTTGGTCTATTTGTACTGGTTGGTATGTCTGTCTGTCTGTCTGGGTTTTGTTGGTCTATTTGTACTGGTTGGTATGTCTGTCTGTCTGGGTTTTGTTGGTCTATTTGTACTGGTTGGTATGTCTGTCTGTCTGGGTTTTGTTGGTCTATTTGTTCTGGTTGGTATGTCTGTCTGTCTGTCTGGGTTTTGTTGGTCTATTTGTACTGGTTGGTATGTCTGTCTGGGTTTTGTTGGTCTATTTGTACTGGTTGGTATGTCTGTCTGTCTGGGTTTTGTTGGTCTATTTGTTCTGGTTGGTATGTCTGTCTGTCTGGGTTTTGTTGGTCTATTTGTTCTGGTTGGTATGTCTGTCTTGGTTTGTTTGCCGGCCTATTTTTGATGGTTTGCTTCTTTGTCTCCGTTCCTTGGTCTGGTACATCTGTCGGCCTTGGTGTGTCTGTGTGTCTTGGTGTGTCTGTCTATCTTGGTTAGTTGGTTTGTCACGCCAGCGTCTGCCCTCCCTCCCTCCCTCTTCATCCCAGCGTTTGATTGGAACTTCCAGTCTTTTTCCTTTTTACACTTTTTTTAAATTTTTGTTGTTGCTGCTGCGCCTTTTCATCAGCCCCCCGCCATGTGTGTGATGTTTGTTGGTTTCCGCGCAGGCCTTTGAGTGTGTTTTGAAGAGCGCCGGTAAGGATACAGCTTACCTCATTACCACCAAACACCGCGTAAGATAAAAGGACTTGCGGTCTGAGGAGAAGGGGTGGGGGGGGGGGTGGGGGCGGTGCAAGAAAAAATGGAGAGGAGGGATTGATTGGTGAAGGAGGAGTAGGGTACAGCGTCTTTTTTTCTGAGATAAGAGAGGTGTTCAATCCGTTGCATGACAACATGGAGAGGTGTTCAATCCGTTGCATGACAACATGGAGAGAGTGTTTCAATCCGTTGAATGACAACATGGAGAGAGGTGTTCAATCCGTTGCATGACAACATGGAGAGAGGTGTTCAATCCGTTGCATGACAACATGGAGAGGTGTTCAATCCGTTGCATGACAACATGGAGAGGTGTTCAATCCGTTGCATGACAACATGGAGAGAGTGTTTCAATCCGTTGCATGACAACATGGAGAGAGTGTTTCAATCCATTGCGTAGTGTCTGTATATATATTCAATCCGTTGCATGACAACATGGAGAGGGTGTTTCAATCCATTGCGTAGTGTCTGTATATATATTCAATCCTTTGCATGACAACATGGAGAGGGTGTTTCAATCCATTGCGTAGTGTCTGTATATATATTCAATCCTTTGCATGACAACATGGAGAGGGTGTTTCAATCCATTGCGTAGTGTCTGTATATATATTCAATCCTTTGCATGACAACATGGAGAGAGTGTTTCAATCCGTTGCGTAGTGTCTGTATATATATTCAATCCTTTGCATTGCAGGGAGAGATGGATATCTTCAATCCCTTGCATTACTATAGGGGAATATGTATTCACTCTATTGTATGACGTAAACTACACAGTAAGGAAAGAGGGGGAGGGGGAGGGGGGTTATTCAATCCACTGCATGATGTTAGTACTACACTACAGCGAGAGAGAGAGAGAGAGAGATGTTCATTGCATGACGGCATGGAAGAGCTGTTTCAATGTATTGCATGACGGCAGACAGTTTGCATCACTCCATTGCTATACAGGGAGAGAGAAACATTCACCCCCTTGCATTACCACAATATAATGTATTGCATGACGGCAGACAGTTTGCATCATTCCATTGCTATACAGGGAGAGAGAAACATTCAGCCCCTTGCATTACGACAATATAATGTATTGCATGACGGCAGGCAGTTTGCATCACTCCATTGCTATACAGGGAGAGAGAAACATTCAGCTCCTTGCATTACGACAATATAATGTATTGCATGACGGCAGGCAGTTTGCATAATTCCATTGCTATACAGGGAGAGAGAAACATTCAGCTCCTTGCATAATTCCATTGCTATACAGGGAGAGAGAAACATTCAGCCCCTTGCATCACTCCATTGCTATACAGGGAGAGAGAACATTCAGCTCCTTGCATCACTCCATTGCTATACAGGGAGAGAGAACATTCAGCTCCTTGCATCATTCCATTGCTATACAGGGAGAGAGAAACATTCAGCTCCTTGCATCACTCCATTGCTATACAGGGAGAGAGAACATTCAGCTCCTTGCATCACTCCATTGCTATACAGGGAGAGAGAACATTCAGCTCCTTGCATCATTCCATTGCTATACAGGGAGAGAGAAACATTCAGCTCCTTGCATCACTCCATTGCTATACAGGGAGAGAGAACATTCAGCTCCTTGCATCACTCCATTGCTATACAGGGAGAGAGAACATTCAGCTCCTTGCATCATTCCATTGCTATACAGGGAGAGAGAAACATTCAGCTCCTTGCATCACTCCATTGCTATACAGGGAGAGAGAAACATTCAGCCCCTTGCATCATTCCATTGCTATACAGGGAGAGAGAACATTCAGCTCCTTGCATCACTCCATTGCTATACAGGGAGAGAGAAACATTCAGCCCCTTGCATAATTCCATTGCTATACAGGGAGAGAGAAACATTCAGCTCCTTGCATAATTCCATTGCTATACAGGGAGAGAGAAACATTCAGCCCCTTGCATCATTCCATTGCTATACAGGGAGAGAGAACATTCAGCTCCTTGCATAATTCCATTGCTATACAGGGAGAGAGAAACATTCAGCTCCTTGCATAATTCCATTGCTATACAGGGAGAGAGAAACATTCAGCCCCTTGCATTACGACAATATAATGTATTGCATGACGGCAGACAGTTTGCATCATTCCATTGCTATACAGGGAGAGAGAAACATTCAACCCCTTGCATTACCACAATATAATGTATTGCATGACGGCAGACAGTTTGCATAATTCCATTGCTATACAGGGAGAGAGAAACATTCAGCCCCTTGCATTACGACAATATAATGTATTGCATGACGGCAGACAGTTTGCATCATTCCATTGCTATACAGGGAGAGAGAAACATTCAGCTCCTTGCATTACGACAATATA
>NW_027126290.1:85059-88743 GCF_037325665.1 Littorina saxatilis | reverse complement strand
TTCCGATCTGCCTCTACTTAAAAAGATCACATCAATTTGGCAACATCTGTATTTGAGACTATTTGGGTTTGATTGAGAACATATAATACGATGAAACTCGTGTCTTTGTGACAGGGAAGACTTGCACTGAATAATTCGTTGTCAAAACGCCACTTTAATTATCACACGTAATCAGACGTAACCTTGTTTTGTGTTATATGATTTCCATCGAGACGCCGACCGTGTATTGCTTTTTTAATAAAGGAATGTGTACATGTGTGTGTGTGTGTGTGTGTGTGTGTGCGCCGCACACGTGCCATTCCGTCCTGTTCACTAAAAACAAGCAGCTGACAAGTTGTGAGATATCAGATAGCTTTAACTTTGCCACAACATTGTGTGCCAGTGCCACAGCCGTTCACACTTTCCAATTAACCGTGACCACTGATCCCTCACTTCCTGTTTTTGTACAGACTGAAATGATGTAAATTATCGGTAAATCCATCGAGAGAGTCACTGTAAGATTCACTGACGCTTTTCTACACATACCAACGTTCTGACACCTGGCTGCTGATAGTTCAGAGCTGGACTTTTACCTGACGCTTCTGTCTTAATCCCGCAACAGGACATGTTGCGATTCAAAATTGGTAATCACTCAAGTGTTCATTTATACAACGCAACGAGAGATATGTCTGTGGTGGTTTATGCGATAAGAAAAGTAGTTTCAAATTGACTGCAAACAAACCACTACACATCAGAATATGTTTATTGTTTGTAACCTCAGTACTTCAAATAGTAGACAGCTAAGACATTTAAAAAATGAAGAACAACATTTACTCTGCACTGGAGTTAGCGTGGGTGATGAACTTGCTATGTGTCCAAGTGGACAGATGCACGTGTTCGGTGCAACAGCCTTCGTCAATCATGAAATCCCTCTGGTGCAACAGCCTTCGTCAATCATGAAATCCCTCTGGTGCAACAGCCTTCGTCAATCATGAAATCCCTCTGGTGCAACAGCCTTCGTCAATCATGAAATCCCTCTGGTGCAACAGCCTTCGTCAATCATGAAATCCCTCTGGTGCCTTGTTTTCGTGCTTCGTCAGTTTGGAAATAGTCTTCTTTAGACAGTCAGGTAAACTACCACAGGCCTACAGAAGGCAGGTATTGCAAAACTGATGAAGCGTTAAAACAACGCACCATAGTGATTTCTTTATGATTTGTAAAAGAATGGTTTCAAGGAGTAGACAGCCAAAGCATTTTAAAGGTATCTTCCGTTTGGTGACACCATCGTCTAAATCACGATATGTATTTATCAGTCGGAACATTATCAGCTGATGTCGCTATATATATTAGCTTCACTTCAAAAACTCTCTTGCGTGTTCGTGTTGCCAAACTTTAAAAATAAATCTGCTATCAGCTGTCATTCGGTAAAAAAAGTTTGTGCTGGTATTTGTACTGTGTCGTGTCAAGGTCACACACGTTTTACCCCAATGGTCATGCATATCTAACATTCGCATTTAAACAGTTAATAGAATGACATAAACAAAACAAAACAAATGATTGCATGCTCTGTTGTGTTTTGTCTTCATTTCGTTCAGTTGTTGAGTGTTTGAGTATTTGAACTTTGTTCACCGTCTCGTGTACATTGCATTGCAGTCTATAACTTGTTTTCTTTGTGGGTCTTTGTGGGTCTTTGTGGGTCTGTGTAGGTCTTAGTGGGTCCTCACATGTAATCAACATTTCTTATGAACAAACATTGATTCTGATCAGACAGAATTTATCAGACAGAACGGGTGATCTCACACACTTTATCGTATGCAGAAAGAACAAATGATCGGAAAGAACAAATGATGAGACATAACTTTTGATCAGACAAAATTATAATCAGACAAAACTTATGCTCAGATACAGCTTATGACCTGACAGAACTGACGACCTATGTGATATATATTACAAAGTGATTATAAGACACCGTTTCAGCAGTCCGGGTGGAGGTGGGGGTGGCGGGGGGGGGGGGGGGGTTGGGGTCGCTTCTAACATGAGCTGTGGAGAAAGTGTTACTCAAGAACACCGCAACAAACTGTGTTGTTCACTTCTAATTCTTGTGTGACCTTCTTTACCTTCCCTATTTCTATCTTTTCCAACAATTATCTGTCCCTCAATCAAGTTTTTTTTATGTTAAATACTTGTTTTCAATTGGTATGCACTGCAATAACCTCTACTTGTTTCGGTGGCCAAAATCTTATCTCCGTCCCTTTGACAGGACTCACGTAAACTGCAGGCATGTGTGGACAGCGTGGTCTGATACAGAGCTCACTTGAAGTGCAGTGATGGTACCCGTCTCCCAAACCCCAACCCCACCACCCCGGCACCGCCACCACCACCCTCCTCGCTATAAAGTAGCACTTATGTTTTACAGATAGCAGTTTTTGATTGTGCAACAACGCCGTACAAGGCCACTGAATTCAATAAGTGCCTTTACCAAATCAACTGATAGCAAGAGCTGGATTAAGCTGCACTCTTCTATTTTTTGTTCCAGGGCGCGCCCTTTAAGTTGGCACGATAATAGATGTGTTGCAATAAGGAAAACACTAATATGTATCAATTGAACATGGGATTTTTCTTATTTAAGCCATGTGACGTCAGAGTCCGACAAAAATTCATATTTAGGCGGATAGCCGAGACTAAACAAGTCGCGTAAGGCGAAAATACAACATTTAGTCAAGCTCAGTCGAACACACAGAATGAAACTGAACGCCTTGCATTTTTTCCGCAAGACCATACACTCGTAGCATCGTCAGTCCACCGCTCGTGGCAAAGGCAGTGAAATTAACAATCCAGAAAAGCGCGGTAGCGCTGAGGAGGATAACACGCTTTTCTATATATCTCCATTCTTTTTAACTCTCTGAACGTGTTTTTAATCCAAATATATCATATCTATATGTTTTTGGAATCAAGAACTGACAAGGAATAAGATGATATTGTTTTTAAATCGATTTCGGAAATTTAATTTTAATCATAATTTTTATATTTTTAATTTTCAGAGGTTGTTTTAATCCGAATATAACATATTTATATGTTTTAGGAATCGGAAAATGAAAAAAAATACGATAAACGTAATTTTGGATCGTTTTATAAAAAAATAATTTTAATTACAATTTTATGATTTTTAATGACCAAAGTCATTAATTAATTTAAGCCTCCAAGCTGAAATGCAATACCAAAGTCCGGCCTTTGTCGAAGATTGCTTCTTCGTTTTATTTGCAGCCACAGTTCGGTAAACGACAAATGGCTAAACCCAACCACCTAAGAATGAGAAGCGTTTTTGTAACATGACCCATATTCTGCAAAAATGCAGCCATGACGCAGGGGGTAGGTTACAAAAAACCGTCATGTACCGCTTGACTGCATACGGATATAAGCAAATTATACCTTAAACGAAAGCAAAAGATTTTTGCCATCAGACAGCAAGTAAAATGCCTAATTCGTATACACAGTTTTATTTTTAACAACATCTGTATAACATGCGGACGACAAAACAGGAAATGCCATTTTCTCAATCGATATGTATAGCTAACTGAACGCCTGGTTGAAACCGCAATCAAAAACATCTTGAAAATTGTTTATTCTCACAGCTAGAATTATTTTACATCAACAATTGCTAATTTACCGAGGAAAACAACAGTCACATAAGATACATAATGGATG